>NW_026587216.1:5181215-5213329 GCF_907164565.1 Psammomys obesus
ACACACACACACACACACACACACACACACACACACACACACACACAGTATTAATTTACGACTATTGAGAAGACTCTGTGCTTGACTCAGTTCATCTTGGGTCAACCACTAGGATGCCACAAGGCTGCCAAGAAAATCCAGTTGGTAGCAATAGGATTTCAGATTTAATTTTCTCAAATCAAACCTTATGTTGTCTGTAGTTGCTTTTCCCATTTCTGGTTAGATTACCTTGAACATTGTTTCCATTTGACAAAGGCCATCAGTAAATATGTCACCACATTGTTTTATTTCTGTTTGGGTCACATCCTGGTAGACTATACCATTTCCTAGAACGAATGTGAGTAAATGCAAACAGAATTACAAATAAAGATCTGGGTTTGCTGCCTTAAAAATCATGGCTTAATTTCAAAATCTAATTGATCTTTTCCCCTAAACTGATTTTCCTTTTTGGATTTTAAAAATGTGACTACTAATTTCTAGAAATTACTCATAGCCAACTTAAACTCTTTCAGATGCGTTTATTGTATTTTCTGTGTATGAGTGTTCTGCTTGCCTGTGTCTGTTCCCCACACGTCTGACTGTACCTGGAGAGGTCAAAAGAGGGCATCAAACCTCCTGAAACTAGAGTGATGGATGGCTATCATCTGCCATTCGGGTTCTAGGAATCAAACCTGTGTCCTCTGCAAGAATAAGTTCTCTTAGTCGCTGAGCCACTTCAACCCTTAAAACTTTTTTTTTTTTTTTCTGTTGACCAAAATAAACCAGGTTGTATGTAGCAGTTGTTTAACTAAGGAAATAAATGTCTGTTAAACAATTGTATCGTGGAGAGCTACACTGGGTAACCCTGCTGGTGAAGTTCGTCTTCAAAATGTTTCTGAACCAAGAGCTTCTGGCTCAGCTTCTCCAAAGTTTTCAAAGTCACTGCACTCTGAGCCATGTTGGCAGATTGAGAAAGGGCATGAAGGAGTGACCATGAGAAACTTTAATGGGCCAGGCCTGGCAGGGAAGAACGTTCTATTAGCTAAATATATCATATTAGATGAAATTCAGCCACATAATTTCATCAGATTGCCAAGGAGGACAGGATGTGTGGTCTAACTCTGGGCCTGGTGACGGAAGAAGAAGGAGGGGGAGGTAGCTAGATTTGTTCTGTTTCGCTTTGTTTTCTGAAAAGCCGGTCAGTCTCTTACTGATTTAGAAAAGTCCAAATTTTTACTGAGGTCTCAGACATAATTCTGTGCAAAATTCAAGGGTACAACATGAAATGACAGTGCATTGGGCTTTGAGAGCTAATTTCTCTTTATATTTTAATACATATGGGTTGATATTCTGGAAATAGACTTCTTAATCAAATAGGCATGTCACCTAGATCTTGACAGTGCTGGGCACAGGAACTGGTCGGTTTTTCCAACCACACTTTTATAGAACCAGGTACAGGTAACCCAAAGTGTCTCATCTTTCAATCTCTGGAACCAAGCAAGTGTTATTTCAACAAACGTGTTGGTTTGCAGATTAGACGTTGATCAGTATAAGACACAATAAAGAAAGTGATCAGTCGGTATAGAATCAGATACCGTCTGACTCACTTCCTTTCATTTTCAAATGACTGTTTTGTGCTTATTCCATTGTACTATTCGGGCTGGCAGTTAACCGCCATGAAAGGAATATTTTTCAGGAAATGAAAAAGAGACAGTGCTGGGAATTAAAAGCTGACTATACAAAGAAGCACAACATTGCTTGTCTTTAAGCCAGTTTTTGAAAAATTGCTTTCAACGTGTAACTGTCAATAAGTTTTGCAGAAGAAACGTTAACATTGAAGAACATGGCAAAAACTGTCAACAGGCCCACCAAACAGATTATGTCTGTTTTTTTATACTCTTAAAAAACTAATTATAAGAGAAGCTAGCAATTTTATTTGTTGAGTTTTTCCTCTCCTCTTAGGTCTGGATCACGTCCTTTTAAGCACTAAAAGGCCGGGCAAGAGGAGTCGCTAAGATTGCACTACCAGAAAGAATATTAATTTCTGGAAGACATCAAGATTCCAAAGCTTGCCTTGAAATCATCAGTTAGTCACGTGGCCCAATTGTAACAATTGAGGAAAGCAGGATGGAGCTATCCCATGCCACTAAAAGGCTTAGCATACTAATGGCCCTTTGACACTACCAGCCATTCAGAAATCAGACTTTGTCATGCTGAAGAATAGGCCACTCACCCCCAACAGGAAGCATTGGGGAGGCAAACGTGACAGTAATTCCCTGTCAGATAAAACTGAGGTATTGTTTTGGATTCCCGTCATATGAGAAAAGAATTATCAAGTCATAAATTTAAAATAGCCCTTCTTTGCTTGTTAGACTCTCCTCAGTTCAAGTGAAAGATTACGTTAAAATTGTGGTTAACAAGTTTTAGAGGAGGCATCTTTGAGCAGGTCGTGGAAATGGGAATTGAGGCGACCTGCTACATTTTGGTATTGCTAAAGTGTTGCTAAAGGTTACACATACAGCTTGGAGAAGGAAACATTAACCAAGATCTCAGTGCTTTCTACTTTTAATTAGCTAGAAGATAGAAGGCAGTGTGAGAAAATAAACCACCACTAGGAGCACTCTGTTTAAAGGTTACGTTTCTGTGTCTTTCCATAGTTCCAAGTGATTTGTATTAATGCACAACAAAGCAGGAGAAACAATCCAGCCGGGAGCCAGCCTGGAAACTAGGAACTGGCCTTGGAAACCTAGGGAGATGAGGGGGACTCTCACATTAACACATCAAAACTAATTTGAAGAGAGTTTAATTGATCTGTGGGCTGTCAAAGGAAGACTTCAGCTTGTAAATTACAAGTGCTTGTCCGCTCATTACCTCTCTCTTTTGAAAAATAGAGTGGAGAGAAATAATCTCCGTATTTTGTCTGCTTGCATTTATTATTTCTCCACTTTAGCCCTGTATGGAGTGCCTTATTTTGCCCAACTATCATTTGTTTAAAACATTTTTTAAAAGGGGAAATATTTATTTCAGGGCGATTATCTCTTGTTCTCTAAACGAGGAAAAAACAGGTTCAAATGAGGGAGACTTCATCAAAGACACTTGTAATCCCTATTGTGTCTGTGTGTTCTTCCCAACAATTTAGAGACTGTGATAAATATCTCTTTGAATTAAGCATTGGTACTTAGGTTTCCAGTCTCCGACAATTTAAATTTGATGCATAAATAGGATATTCAGATACAGTAATCTGTTTACTGCATTGAGTTGCTTTTGAATGTAAAAAAAAAAAAAATCTACTTGTTCTCTTTGAAATGTGGCTTCAACTAGAAGCGGATTAATTTTTTCTATAAATTTTTATCACAATATATTTGGGAGAGAAAAAAGAGAAATAAAGATCACCATTTCTGACTCAAGATGAGTAATTGCAAAAGAAAAAAAATGCTTCTTAAGCTTTCTCAGCTCCAGCAACATTCCCTTTGAAAAAGTTTCAAGCAGGAGTTTGACAACAACTTGGTGCATTTTTTTTTTTTTTTTTTGGTTTTCTTTTCAGTGGCCACAATTTTTTTTTTTAATTGCTTTCTAAAAGTTTGCATGATCTCCTTGCTTGGGTCTGCATGGTTTTGATTAAATGTTCATCATTTGGTCCTTTGTTGCTCCAGCTACCCATTCTTCAGATACAGGGGCAATGTTGTTTGCTTGTTTTTAAAAATAAGAGTGACCAGATTACAGGTATATTTTGAGTCACCTACATGCTTTATTAGGCATTTCTTATTTTTTTTTAAAAAAAGCGTGAAGATTGTGGGAATAACTTTCTTGAAAGAAAGCGCTTTGGGTGCAGTACAACAGGTTTTTCCTGGGGGTGAGACGCATCATTTGAATTTTGTTTTACAGCCCAGGACGTAGAGTTGAAACCTTTCATATTAAAATTAAATTTGATGCTGTGATCAGTGTATGAAGAACTGGGGTCTTATTGATTTGTTAGTTTCTGTAGACATTTAAAATTTTACAAAACAAATCTATACTGAAGGTGTAAAATTGACAGAATATCCATAAGATCACACACATAGACACACAGACACATGCACAAATGCACATTTCAGCTTTTTCTCTGGTTTTCTCTTTAATGTCCTATTGAAGTACTCAGTACTGAAAGAACATATTTTACAAACAGCATCTCCTCTCCTCGGTCTATATTTTTCTTCTTAAACTGCTCTTTTAGTTTTAAGCATTTGGATGTTGGAAAGAACTGGTAAGACAAACAGTATGTTTTTCGGTAAGTGTGAGTTGAGCAAATGTATTCAGTGACGGTGGTCACCAAGGGTTTTCCTCCCATCTGCTGCAGTTCCCATTAGGTGTCTAAGCCCTGGGCAGAGCTTAGGGCACAGGGTCAGCTGTTCCTGAGGATGCTGGCTGGAGAGAATACACTTTCCATGCTGATTGGCCTCTGGAGTGGGGGATGGGTATTAACCCCCCAACCTAGCAGCCACTCAAACTCCCAAACAAACAAACAAACAAAACCAAACATAGCCAGCTGCTTCTAGGAACATCTGTCTTACTCCAGCGTCTGTAATATAAAATCCTCTCTTCATATCGAAAATTTGGTGAAATACAAAGTAAAATTCTTACAATAGTTTATAGAAAATCTAAGTCTTGAAAGAAAATCTCAGGTGGGAGAAGGCCTCAAGCCGTCTTCTCAGGCTCTCCCCTGTTCTGTTGAGGTACCCAGGCAACAAAGTGTGGGAAACCCTGAATTAAACACAGGAGTATGAAGTCAGGATTGCTGTTTCCGCCCTCCCTTCCTACTTGCACCAGCCCCTTCAATGAGTTTTCCTCATCTGGTTTTTCCTACACCTGAAACTTGGGCTTTTGAGCATGTAAGTCCCAGAATCACAGTAGGCACTCAGCTAAAATTCAAACCGAGTGATTAATGGGGATCAGGACTATGACATCACTGACTTAGATGTTGGGAGGTGGAAGGTAATGATGTTAATATTTGGGGGGGGGGTTGAGTGTTCTCCCTGCTTCTAGCAGGCACTGATGGTGTATATACACTTGATCCCAGCACTCCGCAGGCAGAAGCAGGCAGGTCTATGAGAATTTTAAGCCAGCCTGGTCTATAGAACAAGCTCCAGAATAGCCAGGGCTACATAGAGAAATCCTTTCTGAAGCAAGAAGGCAAACAAATAAACCAAAATTTCCCTTCTTGTAATAATATTTGTTTACTTGGAGATATAACAATAGCCCAGAAAAATAAAAATAAAAAAATTAAAATTCATCCTAGTCATCATTATGACATTGGCCAAAAATATTGATTGTGTGTTCATTGTACAACAGAAAAATCTTTCCATATTTGCCTACAGACAAAATTACATAGATATACTCTATACATTATCTTTATTACTTTTCATAAATAAAATGTCACAAATAACAAGTCCATGTTTCTATCATTTCTTTTATATGTGACTTTTCTTAATTTCTTACACCTTCTTAGCATCACTCCTGAAATAAATATATCTACCTTCTTACAACTCTTCAACAGAAAATGGCAAAAGACAATCTTTGTACCTACTAGTTTATTTAGTTCTATACATGTATGTTTGAAATATGTATATCATTATTTATTTTTGATAAGTCTCTCCACAAGTAATAATGAGAATCTTTACAGTTATCAAAATAGATTATTTCATGAACAAAAGCCCACTACTTACACAGTTACTCCCTTTGAAAGACACCTTTCTGATCTGTAACCCCTGCTTTGAGAATAAATACATTTAAGTGGATGTAAATTCTGAGTGTAGATACACAACCTGAGTAAGTCTTCTTTGCCTATTCTTCTCCCCTTCTTTGTGTTTCATCTTCTAATGGAGTTAATCACCCAAACTGATTTTTTCTCCCTGAGGAAACTGTATGCAAATTGTCTGCATAATCTCTAGAGGTTAAAGGCTTTAAAGATCTTTGTATATAATGGAAGAGGAGAGTCCTTTGAGCACATTGTTTTAATCCTTAAGTGGTTTTGTGTGTCATGAATGGAGAAGCCATCATTTCTTCTAAAGCATCCTGAGAAGCGGTCTGCAAGATATTTGCTCCTTGGTGGATTTACTGGGTAAGCCATGGAAGAGCTGAAGCTAATAACTACTAAATAAGTTCCTTCTATGTAGATTCTCTGTAATTTTAGTTTAAGGCCAAGTGAAACCCTCAGGTTCTATCTAAATATATATGCCAGCATGAAGAAGGCATTTGAGTTATTGAATAAAGTAATTTCTTTAAGTTGATAAAAGTTAGGTCCATTACTTCTCACTGAATGTGGGACATTAAAAACCTTCCCTTTGCAATGAGAATTTTAATTTCTGATCATTTACATAATAATGGCCTTTCTAATAATTATTTAGTTATCAATATCTTAAGTCAGAATTCACATAGGAATCTGTCATAAGTAGCCATAAGGTAATATTGTGCCATTTATACACAGATTTCCAATAGATTAAAGGAACATTCCTTTTCCCTTTTTAAATTGTTCTCAAAGAAAATGTGTAGACTTCCATAGCTCTTCCGGTGCCTCAACCTGCAGAGCCATAAAGTACAGTGGATACATTTGAACATAGAAGAGCATGGGAGCCCAATGGAGATACTGGATTTCTTTTTCCTAAATATTTATTTTTAAAAGAGACTTAAGGTTTTTTTTCCCCTATTGTGCAGCTTGCCTTTGGGTAATAAAATGAATGTGATGACTTCTTAAGGGATCCTATAGGCCATGCCAATTTTACTTGTATCTATCTTATTTTCAATCTTCTTTAGAGATAGACAAAGCATTTGGAGGCTTAATTGCATTTTCTAGAAGTTTGATTTAAAATAAAAATCGGCTTTGTTTTAGCTCTAGAAGTGTTGCCTTAATAGGCTTTCAAACATTAGGTAATTAATTTTCAAATTTTCTGTGACTAGTCATGTACTTCTTTCTTGTGACTACAATCCACGTTTCAGTGACTAGACTGCAAAATAACCAAGTGATTATTAAAATAAAGAATGCTCACCATAAAATATACAATATATAGCATAATAAAATATTTACGTAAGGATGATTAGATGTGCACATTTTACAAATAGATTTGAATAATCTGTTTGTCTGTGTTGAAATATATTTGTCTAAGACAAATTTCTCAATAAAGGATTATTAGACAGCCAGTCTCATTACTTTTGGCTGTGATGCTGGCAATCAAACCCAGGAGCTTGCATGTTATTGGCAAGTGTTCTATTACTGATCTATACTCCCTGCCAGAGTACGAATATTTTTAGTGATCTAGGTTCATGTTACCACATTACCTTGAGTATTTATGATCTTCCTAATTCTGTATATGCGAGAAAAGGAGAAAGAGAGAGAGAGATAGAGACACAGAAAGAGGTAGAGAGAGGGGGGAAGAGTTGTCTCTGCTGTTCACATTGACTCTTCAATTTAGCTCTACTAATTAGGTTGGGATAGTCTGCTGAATGATGCTCTCTGGACCCCGCCCCCGTGAGCCCACATCTAAATCCCTGAAATCTGTGGTATTATTTTCCATGGTAAAGGATGAACATTGCTTCACGAGGAAACATACACAACTAGTTACAGAAAGGCAGAGGAAGATTTATCCAGGAACATTCTGGTGAGGCCAAAACAGAATCTCATATGTTCTTATAAGACTAGGGGCAAGGGAAGTTTTGAGGGACAAACACATTAGAAAAAGCAATGCAGAGAAGGAGTTAGACATTGCAGTGTTGTGGCCACAAGCCAGGGATGTCATGTTGGAAGCTCCCAGAAGACAGAAGAAGTAAGAAAGGAATTTACTCCAGAGTCCCCAGACTGAAGGTTGCCCTGGCAACATCTTGATTTCAGACTTTTGGCCTCCAGAAATGTGAGAGAATAAAGTTCTGTTGTTTCAAGTCACCAAGCTGTGGTGATTTGATATTTAAATCTCAGAAAGTAAATACAATAGGTTAAAAAAGTGAATTGTTTGATAAAACCAGTGAAAGTTTTTCTCTGTATATTCTAAAATAATGAAATGTCAATGTCACTTTTGCTTTAATCTACATTTTCTTCACAGAGATACAGTTATATGTATGCATGTATGTATGTATGTATATTTTACCAACTGGATTAATGCTGAGGTTGGAAGAAGAAGCACAAATCAGAGAGGGGAGGGGCGAGCACAGGTGGAGACCACCACACGCTTTAGAAGAGAGAAAGAAATCATGATTTGAAATAAGGTTAAGGGTGGAGGTGAACAGCAGGTGCAGGAGATGAGGCTAAAAAGGCAGACTTCGTGGTTGGTGGTGAGCGGCTGCAGAGAAGAAGGAGGAGAGGGTAACGAATGATGAGTGAGTAGCCATGTCATTTACCTGGTACAGAGGTAGACGCAGGCTAGCTGTCACCACACTGAAGTCATTGGCATGAACAAGACTTCTAAGGCAATCTGGGAAGGACAGAAAGAGCAGGACTGAGACAGGACCCCAAGAGGCTACATTTGTGGGATGTCTAGACAAAATTTATCTTTCAAAGGTGACAAGGAGCTGACCCAGGGCAATTAGACAACTACTTTTAAGGAAAAAGTGATTCATAATATTAAAAGCCAGGGGAGGCTTCTTTTGTTCTATCTTTGTTTTCCCTCGTTTTAGCACAACAGAGGTTTTGGTGGCTTAGACACTGTTTAGAGTTCTTTTTCAAATTGAACTTGGTAACTAATACCAGTGCAGTGCATGGACAGAGTCCATTGTTAGCATCTTTGGATGCTAACAGACTTCTTCCTGGGCAATGCCAGCCAATGATGGATAGAAATATCAAGTAAGACATTTCTTCTCCCCGACTTCCTGCTGGACTAGTTATGACATTCTCAGATCTTGATCACCTTTCTTCCTTCTCATTTTCTATTTTCCAGAGAAAGCTCTTAGTATGACACAGTGATCTTGCAAAAGCTCTTTCTGTGGAGCTACAAGAACATCCAGAGCAGATGTAAAATCCAAGACATTTGATGAAAAGAGGAAGATAAGAATGGAAGACAACCTGAACAAAGAGGGTCTTCATCTGTAAAATGGGACAAGCATAGCCTGGTAACTTGGAATAAGAGAAAGGAAGCATGATATGGTGTCAGGATGACCAAGTCCAAAGTCTGAGACTCAAGGAAGCATGGTGGCCCAACTCCATGAGAAAAGTAGAATCTGAAGCCTAGACTAGACAGACGTCTCTCCTCCTTTCATTGTGAAAAGAGGGAAGGAAGGAGGATGTGGAGGTAAGCTTATGGATACAGTAGCTGGAAGTTTAGAGTGTTACTTCTAAATGTCCTTAATGTGACTTCCAAAGTAACCAGGGACATTACCTGTTGAAAAGGAGAGGGAAGGAAGTTGGATGGGTTCTCAAGGATAATCCAGTTTTCTGGAGTTGTAGTGTAAGATGGTTTCTAGTAGAACTTTTCAAACATTCTGATTTGAGCCAAGGTTGTATAGAATATCACATTTATTTGAGGGTACTGAGAGAAGTAAAAAAAAAAAAAAAGACTATTTACCAAAGTCTAGGAGACATGTAAGGAAATTGGAAAGTTGCAGCAACCAGAACTGGTCAACCAAGGTACCATGATACAACTGCCAAGACTGAATAAAAAGGAAAGGAGACATTGAAATGAGTTTTAGAAAAATGCGGGTGAGTCTGAATTTTGGGAACACATATTCCTTTTTCCTTCCTTCTTTCCTTCTTTCCTTCCTTCCTCTTTTCCTTCCTCTCTTCAGTTCTTCCTTTTCCTTTAGCAACTGAGTTTTTGTATAGCACAGGCCAGCCTCACACTCACTATATAGCCAATGTCCAACTTTGGGTTTCTATTGCTGTGATGAAACACTATAACCAAAGCAACTTGGGGAGGAACAGGTTTATTTGCCTTTTACTTCCACATCACTGTTCATCATTGAAGGAAGTCAGACAGGAACTGAAACAGGGCAGAAACCTGGAGACAGGAGTTGATGCAGAGGCTGTGGAGGGGTGCTGCTTACTGGCTTGCTCCCCATGGCTTATTCAGCCTGCTTTCTTATAGAACCCAGAGCCATCAGCCCAAAGATGGCATCACCCACATGGGCCTTCCCTCATCAATCACTAATTGAGGTTCCCTCCTTCCAGATGACTCCAGCTTGTGTCAAGTTGACATAAAACTAGCCAGTACCAATGATGGACTTCAGCTCCTGATCCCTTTGCCTCCATTTCCCAAGAGCTGGGAATACAGTTACACACCACTAATTTATGGGGGAGTAGGGTGGATCCAAGACTTGTTGAAGGCTGGACAAGCACCATTCTAGTCTTCCCAGCCTGCCTCCTCTCTAGAGAAATGGAAGAACTTTGGACCTCACCATTGTCAGTCTCTATTGGCCAAGCCCACTCAGAAGCTAAGAGGCCAAAGAAGTCTGTCTGAAAAAAAAAAGAGTTTGACAAAGGCTAAGGATATATTTATATATCCATATACTGATATATAGGATAGTAGGATGCTTGCCCAGCATGTATGAAGCCCTGGGCTCAATCTTTAGTACTGCAAAACATGATAACAACTTCTAAAACAGTGTGTTATTGACTCAGAGATAGATAGATAGGTTTATATGAAAGGCTGAAAAGCACCTTTAATGCCTGTACTTGGGAAGTAGAGGCAGGTAGATTCCTGTGAGTTCAAGACCAGCCTTGTCTGGATAGCAAGTTTCAGGAAAGCCAAAGTTGAGTCTTTACTTAAGGAAAAAAAATAATTATTTAATTATAGTGAGTCTTTACTAAAAAACTAACTAAATTAAAATAAGGATATATATATATATATATATATAAAATATATATAGGCATATTCAAACTAGTGGAGCAAATGGATTATTCAATAATTGGCATTTTAAAATTGACTAATGATTTAGAAAAGATATTAAATTCTTACTTTTAGACCCTTGCAAACTTTTTTGTAAATCAATGAGTTAAATGTAAAACAATTTGGATAAAATGTATGTATTTCATCATTTGGAAACTACTACAGAAACTAGAAATTTCATTAAATTTTAAAACATCCTTATGGCTGAGTGGTGGTGGCACACGCCTTTAATCCCAGCACTTGGGAGGCAGATGCAGGCAGACCTCTGTGAGCTCCAGGCCAGCCTGGTCTACAGAGAAAATTCCAGGACAGCCAAGGCTACTTAGAGAGACCCTGTCTTGAAACTCACTTCACCCTCCCCAACCCACCCATCCTTATGGCAATCAGTTCTTCCTAAAATCAGAAAGATTTATGAAAAACTCACAACACATGTTGAAGTATTAATAATCATAACGTATAAATAACTGAATCCACAAGAAAAACCCATAGAAAACAGTTTGAACTGATGAGTGATATAAGTAGAAACAATCTGACAGGTAAAGATGAAAACGTATTCCGCCTTACTGACCATCAAGCACCTGTAACTGAAATCTGTGAACAATAACATCTGTAAAGCCTTACAAGACTTCAATGGGCTATTTGTTGTAGGTGGGAAAAGAGACCCATTCATTGTGGGCCTACAAGTCAATAAATCTCTTCCCAGAAGGCAATTTAACACAAGGCATGAGAATGTCTAAGTACAAAGGGACAATGGTACTTGGACGCTTAGACTGTACCTAGCACACAGAGTAACACATGTCTTAGCCCAGCCCTCCAGACTTCTTGACCGTAGCTCACCACTCCCCATCCATTCATATGGGACTGGACAAGAAAACTAGGGTTTAGTCCTGTAGTAGAATACTATGAGGCTATCAAAAATAAGATCAGATTCTGGTTTTGTTTTGTTTTTTTTTCATTTAAAGATATGTCTGCAAGAATCTATCAGCTAGAACAAACTAAGTATAGAATGAGTCCAAATTGATGAACACAAAAATCTGGAATAATAGGACCTGGAAAGTTACAAGAAACAGTTTATAACAGATGTTGGTGCTAGTATTTAAGGCTGTTTCTTATTTGGCTTTTTTTTCTGTACTGTCTCACTAAAAAAACTTAATATGTGCAACTGCGTGAAAATGCATACTTAAACTATTTTTAAACTGGGCCTATACTTTTTCATTTAAATTCATTTTAAATTTATGTTAATTATTTATTTGGTGTGTGTGTGTGTGTGTGTGTGTGTGTGTGTGTGTGTGTGTGTGTACACAGTGCATGGACAGTTTGTAGAACTCTGCTGCTTCCTTCCACCATAGGACTCAGGTTGCCAGACTTGGTAGCAAACATCTTTGTTCCCTGAGCCTGCCCCTATTTTTAACACACAATAAAGAAAAGGGGCTCACAGATTTACACACAGACCAGAAGGGAGAAATCCTTGCAGCCTATGTCAAATAGCAATTCCTGCCTTTATTAACGGCACTACCATATTCTCCTTTAGAGCTCCGTGGCTCTCTGCTCCATACTCCATACTGTGATCTTTCCTTTGAACATCAAAAGCCAGGTCTCATGAACTCATATTTATAGAATTTCGCCATGACTCGTGGTGTAAAAACCATAATCAGCATAGTGGATGGAAGGCAGGATCAGGCAGGAAGAAAAGGGAGAAACCAAAGGTGATGGAGAGGAGGGATAAAGGAGTAAGAAGGCTTGCGAAGAGGAAGGCAGAACTGGCTCCTGGATTTGACGAACTCCCACTCTGTACCCTGGGCGATACAGGAGTACGGCAAGGGGACAATGACCCTGGCATAGTCAAGGAGGACTCGGAGAACCTCCAGGCTTTGCTTCTGTTTTCCTGACGAGTCAGCAGAGCTCGTTAAAGGAGTGGGGACGTATCTAAGGAGAGGGGCCTGGAATACTGTGCACAGCTTAGGCAGGAAGCAGAGATGATTCAAAGACTGGTGGATCAAAGTAGCTCGGGATGGACCAGGAATGTTGGCGGCGCTAGGGAGAGCTTACAGGTGAAGGCCACACTGGGGAAGCTGGCTCCCCTCAGTGATGTCACCATGTCACATGACTTTCCTTTGCAGATGCCACTGTTGGCTGCTGAGGGAACAGATAGACCCACGTTAGAAAAGCCAGGGTACTGTCGTCCAATGGAATATAGTGCAAAGCACACATTTAAAATTGTCTGCTTCCCACATTTACAAAGTTAAAAGAAGTGAAATCATCATCATTATTATTTATTATTATTGTTGTTATTATTTTGATTCAGGGTTTCTCTGTGTAGCCTTGGTTGTTCTGGAACTCTCTATAGAAGCCTTTGCCTTCCGAGTGCTGGGATTAAAGGCGTGTGCCATCACCACCCACTGTGAAGTCAATTTTTAGTACTTAATATTTTATTTAACCAAATGTTTTAAAATATTTTAACCGCCACCAATAATCACTATAGGAACATGAATGCTCTGTATAATGTTTAATGTGACTAATCGATGCGATATTGTAAAATTCCTCTAGGTAAAATCTTGGAAACCTTGTGTGTGTTTTCTGTTGAAAGTGCATCTTTGTCAGGAGTTGCAAGTCCTAAATGGCTACATGCGATTAGTGTCTACTGTGTTGGACAAGACAAGACAGGTGACTGCACACATAAGCCAAATGTTTGTTTCATTTCCACCCTAGTAGCCGCATTCAAGCCTTTGTCCCCACTCAGAAACAGGTTTGGCAGAGGAGGAGAGAAGACAATCCATCTGTAAAAAATATTTTTATTGAGTTGAAATTATGACATAATTAAGAAACCCTTAGATAAAAGGGATGGTTAATTTTAAGTGCACTTTTCTTCAATTATCACTGGCAATAAGAACTCAAGGACAAAATCAGGTTATTAAAAATAATGTGTAATTTTGACCTATCTAAGTAATGCTGGGTATATTTCAACCCGTATTGCAAAAGTTTGAATTGTTTTTACTGCGGGAAAGTCTTTCAGTTCCTAAGCATATTGCTTAATTAAGTCACTGTGCCTTTCACTGCCAGGCATAAGATTAATTAAAAAATTACTTTTTTCCTTTAATTGAATCAACTGGGTAGTTTGTAATGATCCAATTAAAAAAATTCAAGTATCCAAATGTAGACACTTTAATCTAGTCATATGAGTTAACTCGGGGATAGCGATATGAGAAGAGTTCTGGCGTTCAGGAGAAAGTTTCAAGGAATTCTAATCCAAACATTGGGTCAACAACTTTGTTTTCATCCTCAAATATCCAAAAGCCGAGGAATAATCTCTACTTTATGTCTTTTTTCACTATCACCAAGTTTTCATCCTTGGCTGCAGCAGGCCAAAGGAAGATCATTGTCCCTGTGTGCCTCAAACTGTGTTGTGGAGTTGTTTCTCACTAGTTTCAAGAATATGCTGATCTTCCTTAAGTACTTTAACTTTAAGCGTCTCGTTTCCTTAACACACACACACACACACACACACACACACACGTACAAACACAGACACACACAAATTCACACAGACACACATGCAGCACACAAATACACACTCAAACATACACATAGACCCACAGATCACACACACAGAGACACACACTCACACACACACAAAGTCATACAGCTTTGGGACGTTCTATTTGAGAAGCAACAGCGGTGCTGTTGAAAACAGTGTTAGGGAAGTATGCTCCTAGCGTTCCGAGGGTCATTTTAGTCCTTCTGGCACACTGGACGACAGTAAAGATATCTACATAAAGTGATAGCCTTGGTGTGATTTCACATGGCTTTACAGAACCTTGAGTTTATCATGTTTTAATCATGGCCCTTTAACATTTGCCAAACACGTGGTTTTTCTTCCTGCCTTTCTGTCTTAAGAATATTTATATTTGTAGTCTGCTGTCTAAATGATCTTTGTGGGGCTGGAGATGTCGCTCAATGAAACAGCACTTGCTCAGTATGTGGAAGGCCTGAGTTCTAGCCCCAGCATTGCAAAGATAAACTTTTTTTTTAAATTAACTTCACTGAGATATATGTGCTGAGATAACTATTTAGCCCAAATCCTACTTTATTTTTATGAAGGAATTCAGTTAACAGATAATTTTACTCACAGGAAAGGATGCTTCATTTACTTGGAAGAAACAGACCAGTTTAGTAACCATGATTTCCATAGATCCACACACTGAAACTCATAAGGGGTTTCATTGGATGAGTTTATCTGAATTATTCTCTTATGTATAGTTTCATTGAAAATAAGTATGAATCAGAGGATTAACCAGGACTATGATTATTCATAGAATTGAAGATTTCTATATAAAAGTCTGTGTAAGTATTGGGTCTGTTGAAACTGAGTGTAACTATTCATTTAACAAATGTCCATTAAGGGTTTGCTTTAGGCCACACATTGTAGGTAAGCTGTAATGAAAACCATTTATGATGCTGGAAATTTAGACTCCAGCAGATGCTCATGCAGTAATGACAGAAGGAGAGGAACTCCCTCCCACCTGAGCTGACCAGAGCTGAGCTGGTGTGTGCCCATATTCTTTGGAGTGATGGCAAAGGAAACATTGATTTTTTTTTCCTCTTTGCCCTATTCCATATTAAAGGAAAGTGGGGTCAGATTTCACATGCCACAATATTTAGTGCCTAGACAAAAGAAGCATAAAATCCCAAATGTTTGATTGGTTTATGTGCAGATAGTTTGAAGGTTTGGGGGAGATGGTGAGTGGAACTGGGGATTTTTTTAAGACAGAGATTCTCTGTGTAGCCCCTGGCTGTCCTGAAAGTCACTCCATAGACCAGGCTGGCTTTGAATTGAGAGATCTGCCTGCCTCTGCCTTCAGAGTGCTGAGCACCACCACTGTCAAGCCAGTTTGAAGTTTTGCTTGGACTTCTTTTTATCTTATATTCTTACATTTCACAATGGATGCATTAAAATAATAATAAAAAAGATGCCAAACTTGGACTTTGGGGACTTTGGGAAGGTGTATATACTTTTTGTCTCATCCATATCACATTTTCAGAGCTATTAGACAAATTTAGGAAACTTGGTAACACATAAGACCTTAAGAAAACAAACAACAACAAAACCAACAAGGGACTGAACAGGGCTCAGCTGTTGACAGCACTTGTTGCTCTTGTAGAGGACCTGGGGTCCGTTTCCTGCACTCATATGGTGGTTCACAACCCTAACTCCAGTTTCCAGGAATCCAGTGACCTCTTTGACTCCCATTGACACCAGACACATAGTGTACATGCATATATTCAGGTAAAACACTCCTACACATAAAATGAAATGAAATAATAAATCATAAATCTAGATAAACAACAAATAAACAAAACCCCCACCCACCCAACCAACCAAGGAACCAACCAACCAAAAAAATCAAGCAATAACTAAAAAGCCCAAAAACGAAAATCAAACAACCCACCCAATCTCAGAGTTGTTTTGTTTTGCATTTCCCTGATGACTAAGGACTTTGAGCATTTAAGTATTTCTCTGCCATTCTATATTCCTTTCCCTACAATGTGGTTTAAAATTTGTGAACACTTCTCTAGGAAATAGACCCACGTAAGCGGTTCTGGGTGGGTAATTAGAAAGGAAAGTTGATCCTCTTTTAAAAAAATGAGATACAATCTCTTTCAAAATACTCTGCATTCATCGCTTCATTCACTCATTCATGTTGTGTGGTATCTGATATGCAGTAGACAACATTGTAGGTGTCAGAGACACAGGAGAGAGCAGTCGCTCCTTCATGGAGCTCACACCATGAGGAAGGTGATGAATGGAGTAATGGACAGTTAAATAAATAGCTGTGAGTGTGTGTGTGTTTTTTTTTAAAGGTATATATCTAATACATTTGGGAATTTGGGAACAAGCTTGCATGTTACCCCTGGATGGCCCTGCATTCCTGAGAATGATCTTGAAGTTTGAAGCCTCCTTCTTCTACCTCCTGAGTGCTAGGATTATAGGCATGTGCTACCACACCTAAGTATATCTGGTGCTAGGGATCTGACTCTGGGATTCCTGAATGCTCAAGCACTAGCAAGTGAACTACATCTCCAGGCCCATGAATACACACACACACACACACACACACACACACACACACACACACACACATTTAAGCCCATAATAAGCTCTTTGAAGGAAAAAAAGAGTGATAGGGCTGGAGTTGCTCTTTTATTTAGGAAGATCATAGAATATATTCTAGCGAAGGTACCACTGGAGCACAGTCCTGGAGGGGGCACTGGGGAACACATGGGGCTTGGTCAGGAAAGAGCAACCCAGACAGCAGAGATGCCGAATGTGACAGTTCTGAGGAAGTATCTTCTCTGGTATGTTCAAGAGATGATAGTTAAGATTTTCCAGGAATCTTGTGAACTTACAGTTACAAATCCACGAGGTGCTATTCAAAATTAAGATATACAAATGTAGAGTTAAATATAAATTATAACTATATTAAGGTGATTAATACATTATAGTTCACTTTCTAACTGTTTCACTATTGACTGTGATGATGAAGTTTAAGTCTTTCCTATTTCTTCTAGAGAACAGGGCTCATCTCTTTCCAGCTCTGCCCTTGGCGTTGCCCTGACAGCGTAAAGCCAACTGGTGGGACAGTTAGCAAATGTTATAGACAGGTCTTTTCCTCCCTAGAGAAATGATTGCCGGATACTCTATAGTCTCAGCAGAAGCAAAGCATCTCTTTCCCTTCCTATGTCCTCACAGAGTAACAATAAAACTATAACACGCCTGGACACACGCTCTGCAGGTGAAGATGCTGGCTACCGAGTCTGATTGAGTGAGCCTGAGCCCTAAAATCCATATGACAGAGGGAAGATAACTGACTCCCAAAAGCTGTCCTCTGACCTGCACACACTCGCTGCTGTGGTCTGCCACTATGTGCTCATGTCCATGTTTACACATATACTCACAACAAAGAAATGTCAAAGCTTTAAAACAATGTTTCTGTGCAAGTGAAAACAAACAAACAAACAAACAAAAAAAAAAACGTGAAAGAGAAGTAACAGGCTGGTGGGAGACAGGCACCCTAAGCAACTGAAAGCTTTGGTCACATTTTTGTGGTTGTGTTTTATTTTGTTTTCCCAGACAGGGTTTTCTCTTTATAATAGTCTTCGCTGTCCTGGAACTCGACCTCTAGACCAGGGTGGCCTCAAACTCGCAGTGATCCACCTGCCTCTGCCTCCCAAGTGCTGGGATCAAAGTTATGTGTCACCATGTTTGTTTGTTTGTTTGTTTTGTTATATTCTTAATTGTTCATAGAGTGTAACACAGAACAAATTTGAAGAGCATTTTATCATTGGGTTTGTAATAAGGCAATGTAAAAGCTTATCAAGATTTCAGATGCTTCCAGTTTTTATACATTCTAAAATTATGTGTCCTCTGGGTCACACCAGAAACAATAACAGTATATGCCCCAGGTTAGCTCACGGTGTAAATACATTTCAAGTAACAAAAGTCCAGCTTGGTTATTGGAAGCATCTGTGATGTCAGTCTACTCAGCAATATGTGGCGTTGGTCTACATATTTTGACTTACCGTATTATTTTTAAATTGTCAGATAATTGCATATACTTTGGATTCTTGGATAATACAAGTATATTATTTATTCTTCATCATCAGGAACTTTCATTGTCAATCAGATATTTTCAAACGTTGTCTGATTCAGTTTTTTGTTTTTTTTTTTTCTTTCTCCATTCCTCAGTCCAGCTCTTCTTCGGCTCTCTATCAGATTTATTTTCCTTCCTACATTGGCTCCCTGGTCTCGTTGTCTTTCATTCTCTTATTTTCAAGCTGTCTGTCATTTTCTTCTTCTCGTCATCATTTTATCCAGTTCTTCCAGTCTTTTGGATTTATAGTGTCTTTTTCTTCTGTGCCTCGAGCCTGTAAGTGCTTCCAGTCTGTAACCGGAAATGTGACTGTGTAACTTCGTACAAACTGTTTCCTTTCCCTCCTCATTCCACCCTACTTGTGCAATATGAAGACTCTGCTTTTATTCTTACTGAGTTTGTATGTTTTTGCCTGTCAGCATCTCCCTCTCTGAGGTGCTTTTGCTAAATGAGCCAATATTTTTATTCTGGTCAGAGAAAGTCTGGCCCTGCTTTAAAGATGGTAATGTTATGGCTCTGTAAGCATCTTGTGGGAGAATTTGCACCAAATTCTCTTTCTTGTGCATGAATCCTTCTTCTGGCTTTGGGTTCTCATCACCTATGCCTGGCAGAGCTTACAGAACACACAGCATTAGACTTGGAACCATCACAAAGTGCTTCCTCTTACTTATAGCTGCACATAACAAAGTTGGGTTCCTCTGCCATTTTAACCTAGTTTTCAAAGTTATATATTAAAAACGTAAAATAATTGGTGACTTTGAAAATATGATTTTTAAAAAGGTTTACTTTATATATTAACTTATTTTTTGTTTTAAAAATTTATTTTATTTTTATTAATTACAGTTTATTCACATTGTATCCCTTCCCCATCACCTCTCAATCCCACCCTCTCTGCCTCTTCTCCTATGCCCCTCCCCCAGTCCAATGATAGGGGAGGTCCTCTCCCATTCCATCTGATCCTAGTCTATCATGTCTCATCAGGAATGGCTTCATTGTCTTCCTCTGTGGACTGGTAAGGCTGCTCACCCCTCAGGTGGAGTTGATCAAAGAGCCAGCCACTGAATTCATTCCAGAGACAGTCCCTGTTCCCATTATTAGGGAACTCTCTTGGGATACTAAGCTGCTATGGGCTACATCTGTGCAGGGATTCTAAACAGAGAATTCCTAATAGAGGAATATCAAATGGCAAAAAACACATAAAGAAATGCTCAACATCCTTACTCATCAGGGAAATGCAAATCAAAACGACCCTGAGATTTTACCTTACACCCATCAGAATGGCTAAGATCAAAAACTCAAGTGACAAAATATGCTGGAGAGGCTGTGGAGAAAGGGGAACCCTCCTCCACTGCTGTTGGGAATGTAAACTTGAAGAACCACTTTGGAAAACAATCCGGTGCTATCTCAGACAATTAGGAATAGTGCTTCCTCAAGATCCAGCTATACTACTCCTAGGCATGTATTTTTTTTATGTTTTAATGCATATAATTTGGGTATTTGGATTATCATGCACTTAATTATAGTATTTCTATCAATTCATCATACCCTTCTTTCAGATTCACAACTAGAAGTGCTTATGTTTGAAAAGGGTGAAAAGAGTACTTTTTTGAAACAATGCCTTGCTCTATAGTCTTACCTGACCTCCTACTTGCTATGTGTCCAAGTTGGTCTTAAAATCTTGGCAATCCTCCTGCCTCACTCAGCCTACTGAATACTAGCATTACAGGTATCTGCTACCATGCCCCATTGATATATTTGTTTTTTAACTAATATGTTTATGTTTATTTATGGGCCTCCGTATTAAAATCCAGTACATGTTTATGGTGCCTAATAGTGAAATCAGAGCAATTAGTATTTCCATCTCATCAAATACCATTTCTACAAATCAGGTACTTTCAAGCTCTCTCCTATTTATTTTAAATGCATAATTAATGGTTATAGACCATAATACCTTATGTGCTGCAGACCATTACAACTAATTCTCCTCATGTGAGTCTATTCTGATCCTCTTTATTTAAATAATCACCCTTTAACTATAATTACACTCTGAGTAACCTCATTTCTCATCATGGTGCAAATATTATACTTTTATAAGTTTATGAAGAAAGAGGATAAAATGTGCTTTGTATGTCTAATCTTCCAAATAGTGATCTTGGAGACTAGAAGTAAAGAATTCCAGGAGAGAGAAAGTACAAGCGGGAGAGCACATCTCCAAGAACATAATTTGCTTCTTACCTGATTTTATAACTTAAATGAACTTAATGAATTATGAAGCAATAGACATAAAATAATAACAAGTTATACTTTTTTCCCCCTTTAAATTCGGTTGTGTGGTGGGCAAAATTCCAAGCTGGCACATTTTTGTCTGTTTGGGCAGCTGTAACAAATTGCCATGGACTTACTAGCTTAAATAAACACATATTAGTATTTTGTTATCTGGAAGTCCAACCTGATGGAGCTCATCATGAAAGGAGGATGAGAAAGCTCTCCTGGGTGTAGCGCTCATTTTTTTAAACTCTAATTCATTTGAGCCTCCTTAAAGCCTCTCCCTTCTAACCCCACAACCCTAGGTAGGAGAGAGAAGGTTACTGGGGAGAGGGGGCACAGATTCCTTTACTTCTCCTGGCTCTTTACAGTCAATGGGTTCCCCTGGCGCTATACCAGTCTTTGTCAACAGCAAATTCAACAGTCTCCTCCAAGCCTCTGAACCATGAAACATCTGTCTCTGTCTGCTTCAACTGCTATGTGCCATGTGACAATACCTCTTGCTACCCTCAGAGTCCTAGGTCACGCCCCTCTCTGTGCTGCCCAGGGCAGTCCTTTACCAGTTGGCAAAGACCACACCCCACGAGTCAATTATCAGCTGTGAACAAACTAAAGCCCAAACTAAAATCCCACACTTGGGATTAAAACCAAAGCATATTTACATAACATGACTGAATTTACAAAGAACGCAAAGCTCCCATTACACCTGGGGCTCTGTGATAAAAACTTTGGACGCATTCCTAAGGACTCTAAGATCATGATCTGGTCACCTCCGAGAGTCTCACCTCTTCAGTATCAACTGGGGCAAAGGAACATGAAGTGTTCAACCTGTTGAAGTCCTCACATGTCCTGGCCCTGGGTAGTACATACTTCTCTGACATATTTGGGCCAGCACTGACTCAGTACTGATTATCAAGACAGTTATGATCTAGTGACACATGATGTCTAGGTGTCACAGTCAAGAGGAGTCTGAGTTCTAGAGTGTGAATCAGCCCCACAGAGAGTCTTGCTGGATGCGAGTACAGAAGAGGCTCTGGAGCAAGGGAATGGAGCCCAAATCCCACAGCCTCAAAGTGATGAATTCTTTTTGTTGTTTGAGACAAGTTTTCTCCTTGTAGCCCTGGCTGTTCTGAAACTCTCTCTGTAGACAAGGCTGGCCTTGAACCCAGAGATTTGCCTTCCTCTGCCTCCTAAGTGCTGGGATTAATGACATGTGCAACCAAGCCCAGTTTATATTTTTATTCTTAAGCCAAATTAAATATGACTGATTACAAGTTCATTTCTAACTATAAAAATCTGTGATCTTAGAAACAAATGTTTTTGCTTTTGCTTTTATTTATTTTTATTATATATTTAGGTTTTGAATTTCAATCAGTTTTTCCTACTTTAAATCGATACTTTATCATTGATCAAATCTCTAAAGTATAGTTTTACAATCAAGATGTAGAATGCATCTGTTCTTTGACTCAGATATCAAACTTCTGGGCATTAACAGATAAGTGCATATATTAAAATATATTACTTTGCGTGTTTGGGCATCATTGTACATAATATTAAACCATTGGAACAATTATGTACAAAGTTGTGATACATCTATGTGACTTAGCTATGTAACATTCTTCCTGTTGTTGTTTGTTTGTTTGTTTGTTTGTTTTTTGAGGCAGGGTTTCTCCGAGTAGCCCTGGCTGTCCTGGAACTAGCTCTATCGTCCCAGGCTGGCCTGGAACTCAGAGATCTGTCTGTCTCTGCTTCCTAAGTGCTGCATTGAAGGCATATGCTACCACTGCCCAACAACTACGTATCCTTCTAAAACCAAACCAAACCAAACCAAACCAAACCAGCAAGTGCTGTACTGATGTGAAGTAGTCTATAAGATATGAATGGATAAGGACCAACCAGAGGGCTGAGCTGGTCAGGTGCCTGTTGTGCAAAAATCGTGATCTGAGTCAAAGGAGGAAGGAGAGAACTGACTGCTCATGACTGTCATCTGTCTTCAAGCGTGGAACGCATGCCCACGCACATACACACGCAGATGCACACACCACACCTGCATATACTTGCCCATTCACACACACCAAGGAGTGGATGAAGCAAACTAAACCACAGCATTTCAAGTGTGCTATTATTTGCGTAAAATGAAGTGCAAATGCAGGTGTCTGCTTGCTATATAGTGAGTGTTTCTTTAAATACATAAGAAATGATTGGTCTGAGTTGTTTCTGAGGTGGGAGTCTTGATGGCTGGGCACAGTGGTGGGAATGTATCCTTATCCATAGGTAGGTCTTTTTTCTTTTGTAGCCATGCGCATGTATTTTCTGTTCAAATCAAATGAATATGCGTGTTTTTCTTTTAAACAAGTGCTTGGATTTGATGGTGTTAAGAACATAATGTCTAGCCTGGCATGGCGGTGCACACCTGTAATCCCAGCATTCAGGAAGGCAAAGGCAGGAGGATCTCTGTGCAGCTTGATCTACAAAGCAAGTCCAGGACAGCTAAGGCTACACAGAGAAACCCTGTGTCGAAAACCAACCAACCACCAACAACAATAAAGAGCGTGATGTGTAAATGGCTCTCAGCCTAAAGCCCAGCTTCTTAAACTGGACTTACATTGTCACCTCACATAGGTGGAGTCACTGAATGTGAGTGCCTTGTAAAATTGGCACGCCGAGTGTGCAGGAACCAAAAATCAACTCAAAATCAAGTGTGTGGCAAGGAGAGCGGTTTCTGGCAGTGCCCACCTGTGCTGTTCACGCCACTGTACCACAGCCTTGGTTCTGAACCAGCAGCATACACGACCTCACCCACGGCCAGCAAACGTGGCGCCGAACACCTCAGCTCACGTCCCTGGCGATCCTGTGCTGCTTACTGCAACGTTTTATTGAACGTGCAAAATGCTCTCGAGGAAACACAGTGTTCTACTTATGGAACACCGTAAGTAGAACCATCATTCTGGAGCATTTCACATAAGTCAGTATAATTTTATGTTGTATTGTGTTAAAATGTTTGTCTTTAAAAAACAAGTTTCTGGGGCTGGAGAGATGGCTCAGCGGTTAAGAACACTGACTGTTCTTCCAGAAGACCTGAGTTCAATTCCCAGCAACCACATGGTAGCTTTCAACGGTCTGTAATGGAAGCTGATTCCCTCTTCTGCTGTGCATGAAAACAGTGTTCATATACATAAAATAAATAAATCTTTAAAAAAAAATTACGTTGCTGATTGGAGTTTCATGGACGCACACGCGCAAATCACTAAACAAATTTTTGGTTTAGGAATAGAATTTTCAGAGGTCTGAAAGGGTCTTAAAGATATTTATGCGACAATTCCCACGCTGATAAATATAAAATCAAAATAACAATAAGCCCTGAAAAAAAAAAAAACCTGAAGATGCTCTCCCTCCCACAGTATCAGATATCCAGTCCACATTTATTTATACAAAAATATACAGAGGCATTTATCTCTTTCCTGTGCAAATTTGCTTTCATTTTTAATAAATGGCGAAATTATATGTATTCCACAAAGCCATTTTATTATAAAATTTCATTGCTCATTATCAGTAAATGTTTGCCTTTTCTCCCCAAGATCTGATCGTTTATTTGTTACTCTTAAAGACTTGTTTTTGACTGAACTCAGACTTACACGTAGGAACTCTCAGTGAGTGTGGCCTACAACTCTTGACCATGTGTTCCTGAGATTTTCCTTTGGCTTCCTTCATTCTCTTGGCCAAATTTTTAGCACATTCTACATCCTCCTCCTTATTTTACTCCGGGTGTTGTTTCTTCAAAGCAGCGTGTCAGCATTTGTATTACAGGACACATGAAATAACCAGAGACGCTGAATCTGGGGTGCTTTGCTTCCGGATTTCTCACCTTCCCGGTTTAAGGACTTTCTGAGAACATATTAGCGGCCTCATCTTTAGAGAGACTGAAAAGTTTTGGCATCCTGCTGACTTCTTTAGGCCCCAAACACCAAGACACAATAGCATATGTCATTTCAGGAATGTACTCACTCTCACCCCCTCACCCCCTCACCCCCTCACCCTCTTACCGTCCACTCCCTCATCCCCCACTCCTCATCACCTGCCCCCACCCTTTAGCTCCCCATCCTCACCCCACCCCCATAACCAACTTGAGAACATTCAGGTTGGCATCTACAGTGAGTGCATCCATGAACTTGTGCTTCCGCTCTCTAGTTTTCCTTGGCCTACAACAAAAAATGCCTTTTCCTCAACAGCAGGCTCAAACTGCCGTGGGTAAAGACGGCTTACTTCATGGGTAAACTGCATTTGTCATTTCCATTGCTGATTTGAGCTACACAACCATTCCGCTCTTCACCCAGAGCAGCGGCAACCACTTCTGCGGTCATGCGCTTCTCATACAAAGTACAAAGCTTGCATTCATGATCCATCCAGTGAGTTTCTATCAGCCAGTAACTGGGACAGAGATGGTCAGCCTCATCTTGATACAGTGTAGGGGACATCACAAGAAAGAAGTGCTTGATTTTCATGTCTCTCTTTCTGTACCTGTATATCCAGGACGATGTAAAAGTTTCTTGGGCTAAAAGGTTTGCAAGGAAGCGTTTTAGAAGCCTTGGCCTAATATGGAAGGGAGAACAAAGTTTCCCATCGTAAAGGTCTATTTTAAACACAGTCAGGGCTTACTGTAAGTGCTTATCATGTAAGGACAGGAAATCTTTTATGACATGTAGTACCTACAAGTAGGGCCTTTGTTTTATTATCAGTTTAGGCTGGTCTCAGATCATGTCAATATTCTACTAGCTATAAATGCTATGTATTAGAAGACTTGTTACAGGAAATTGGTTAGGTAAAGCTATAAATGTTTACCTAAACAGTTTGATTCTATCCACCTGTTTTGTAATAATTACTGCATTGACTGGTCTTACTAACCCTTTTATTAGCATCTTCTCCATTAAATAGACAATTAAATTAGTCAATTCTTATGTTAATTCCAAAACGAAATAGGTTCTGAGTCTCCAGTTGCCTCTTTGGTTGTATATTTCTAAACTTTTAAAAAATTCATTTTCTCTCTCTCTTTCTCTTTGTGTGTGCCATACATAACATGTGTATGGAGGTCATAGGACAACATGAAGGTCTCAACTCTCTTATTATCATGTTGTAACAGGCCCCTGGATCTCGGCACAACGGGTACCGTGTTAGAAGCATCATTATGACCTTAAAACCCATCGTGTAAGCCCTAAGACTGGCCAAAGTGGGAATAGAAAGAATCTTGCAAAGACCTAGTCTTTCCTAGTTCCAGAAAGGCCCTAAATGTACTAACCTTGCTTTTTAGCTTCTGTGGTTCTGGTTCTTGCTAACTGAATTGTGACAACTAGGATGTGGTTTGTGCCTAAAAGACAAAGGGCTATTAGGCGATGAGGGCAGAATGATTTGGGCAAGTTCCCCATGAAGTCACTAGCTAGCAATAAGGACTTTGTTTTCAGCTCTGAGAATATCCCTTTCGTGACCTCGGGTGGGCCCTGAAACAGTGGAGGTGTCACTGATCAAACACAGGGCATTAGTCCAGGTAGCAAGCGCCTTGCCTGATCATCCTGCCAGCTGCCCCATCTTATTCTTTCTTAAAACTGGCTCTCATTTTGTAGCTCTTTCTGTTCTGGAACTTGATTTGTAGATCAGGCTGGCCTTGAACTCACAGAGATCTGCCTGCCTCTGCCTCCCTGCCTTCTTTGTGATGAGATTAAAAAGCATATGTTTCCAGGCCTGACCAATTTAATGAATTTTTACAGCTAAGTAATATTCTCTTGTGTATATGTACCACACTTTCTTCATTCATCCATCTATTGATGGGCATCTAAATTGATTCTATAGCTTGGCTATTATCAATAAAGTATCAGCGAATTTGAGAGTTTAAAAATCTTCTTGACAATGACTTGCTTTCCTTTAGATATAAACTTAGCATACTTGTGATCAAGTGGTAGCTTTAATTCAGGTTTGTTAAGGAGTCTCTATACTTGCTTTCCAAAATGGCTGTATCAATTTATATTCCTATCCACAGTACATAAGAGTTCCCTTTCCCCTGCATTATTATGACATTTGTAGATTTTTAAAAAGTTATTCAGATGGGGCTAAAATGGATATTATGTTTTTCTCACTTATATTTCCTTGATAATGGTTATATTACACATTTTAAATATGTTTGTGGGCCATTTGTATATCTTCCTTTGAAAAATGTCATGTAGATTATTAATCTATTTTAATTGAATTTTTTTTGTTGTTGTTGTGTGTTCTTATATCGTCTATATTCTTCCTTCACTGAGTTAGGAGCCTGCATACATCTCTCATGATCTCCTTCCTCTCTTTTTATTGTTTTCTTTGAGTGAAGAAGAATTTTAGTTTGATATAATCTCATTTTGGCTGTTTTGTTTGGTTTGAGTTGGTATCTAAAAAGTCTTTACCCAGACAAGCATTATCAACACTTTCCCTAAAGATCCTCTTGAATGGTTTCAAGGCTTTTTTACACTTCAGTTTTTGATCTGGTTTGAGTTTCGTTTGTTTTGTTTTGACATGGGGTCTTGTGATATAAGCTCAGCTGGCTTGGAACATGCTGGGAAGAACTGGATGACTACCAGCTTGTCGCCTTCTCTGTCCTTTGCCTGCCCGGTGCTGGGTTTGAGAATGAGCAAGACCGTGCTAAGCTTAAGTTTTGTACGGTGGCAGATATGGATATTATTTCATTCTTTTTCCTGTGGATGCCCAGTTTTACCAGCACATATTCTTGTTGCCTTTGGTGAAAATCACTCAGCTGCTTGTGTACTTGTTTCCAGGTTCTCTCTTCTAGTCTATTGATTTACATGTCTATCTGTTCTTAGGTCAGTGTGACACTATTTTGTTTACCCTAGCTGGTTTGGTTATTTGAAGTCAAGCACTGTGATATCATCAGAATAATTGTTTCTGCTCGTAAGACATTGACTACTCAGGGTCCTTTATGGTTGCACACAGCTTTTTCTACGACAAATTTCGTTTCCTTTTGAAAGGGATTGTGTTGAGTGGATAGATCATTTTCAGTGGCACAAATGTTTTGATGACTTAGAATCCTTCTGATTAATGAACACGAGATCCCTTCCTGCATCTTGTCTTCTTTTTTTATAATTTATTCAACTTTTATTTTATGTGCACTAGTGTGAAGGTGTCAGATCCCTTGGAATTGGGGTTATAGACAGTTGTGAGCTGTCATGTGGGTGCTGGAAATTGAACCCAGGTCCTTTGGAAAAGCAGACAGTGCTCTAAACCACCGAGCCATCTCTCCAGCCCCCAGTTTTTTTTAATCAGTATAATAATATAAAATTTTTCAATGGGTAACCTTTTTTAAAAAACATCAGATTTGTGGGTATTGTAAATGAGGTCACATTCTTTTTCTTTTACAGGTAGTTTATTATTGGTGTATACTTGCATGCTGATCTATCCTGCAAAAGTCTTTTTAGCAAGATCTTACATAGCCCAGGCTGGCCTTAAACTCAATATATCATTGAGAATAACTTTGAACTTTGATCAGGTTCCAGATATGGTGGAGTTAAACCATGCTCTTTTACATGCTAAGCAAGCTCTCAAGGGAAATGTATCCTCAGTCACAAAACAGTGTTTTCAGTGATATGAGTCTGACAGATCAAACTGAGAAGCTGTTATGTGAGCTGTGGTGGACAAATCATTCAACCTTAAAATGTGTTTTCTTGTTTCTTTCCCTATAGGGCTTAAGGATTAGTTAAAAAGTTAGGTCTGATTAGACTTCATAGATGACTTCAGTGAACTTACATTTGTTTGACAGGGTTTCACTTTGTAACAGAGCCCTGGCTGTCCTGGACTCACCTTGTAGACCAGCCTGGCCTCAAACTCACAAAGATCTACCTACCCCTGCCTCTGGAGGGCTGGGATTAAAGGTGTGGGCAACCATACCCTGCAAATTTACATTCTTAACTGGACTACTTAAAGCAATACAGATGTTGAGGCACATGGCATTTTCTAATATGCAAGACGGCTAAGGAACAGAATTGTGAGCCACTCGCTTCTTCTACGTAGTCACGAAGCAAAGCACTAGGTCTGGGTAGGACTGACACAAAGAGGAAAGAAGAAATACTGCACAGAGAGCTTCTCCTGGCCTTCTCTTCTCAAAGGCCTGACCAAATTTGGATGGAAACTAGTGTCTGTGGCTGCATGGGAGATGCTGACTTCTGGATGCAGGCTCTGGTGCACAGGGCAGAAGAGAGAGGGACAGAGAGTGGATGGGGAATGGAAATGTGAAACTGAATAAGCAGCCTGCTCAGGGCCATTCATGCTCACTTGGGGTAAGCTCTAGATGAACCCATGTGTCTTGTTCCCTGTCAGGAAAAACATTGGTGAATTTAGTGTGCCTCAGCTCCAAGTGGTTTCGGATGTGTCTCCAAGCCCCACGTTATTTTGGGTAGTTTTTTTATTTTTTATTATTATTATTATTATTTTTTATTTTGGGTAGTTTTAAGGAAAGCTTCACTGTGTTGCCTATGATAGCTTGATACTTGTAATTAATATTCTAGATAAACAACAAAGTGTTTGCAGAAATTCACAAGTCTCCCCTCCCTCCCAAGAAAGTTAAATTAACGAATTAAAACCTGAAGGAGAGAAGTCAAAAAGAAAGCAATAAAAACAAACCCACTACCAATTTTAAAGAACAGGACTCTGCTTAAATCAAAAGCTGTTGTGAGTGATCTGGTTAAAGAGCAAAGACAATCCTTTCCTCTGACATTCTGAAAGAGCAAGATGGAATTTTAAAAAGAATTTGTGGCAATAATTTAAATTAGTTAAAAGAAAATTAGCATTCTGATGGGTTTTAAGTGGAAAGTAACACATACTTATTTTAGGTGTGAAAATATTTCTTAAAGAAGGAATACTTGCTGTTACCAGAAAGAATGAGAATGTGTAAATACATTTGAAAAAAAAGTTGCAAACTTTTTATTTTGAGATTAAAACATAACAAGTAAAACTACACTATTAGTACAGATTAAAAACTTTATGTAAATGATTTTTCTTTTTGTATCATTTTGCATCTAAAATGGACATTAGTTTTTTAACTTAAGTATATGCATATACAATATCTATGCAATATATAATAAAAATATTTTTAATTATGTGTATGTGCATGTGTGTCTACGTGCGGGTATATGTACTTGATTTCTGATACCCTTTCAGAGACCAGAAGGGGCATTAGATCCCCTGGAGCAGAAGTTAAGGGCAAAGGTGATTGGCTGACAGTATTGCAAGTAAACTCGGGTCTTCTGAAAAAGCAGTTTACGCTCTTATCTACTGAGCCATTTTGCCAGCCCTGACATTAACTTTTTCTGATGGTGGAAATTATTAGCCCATTTGATAGCATAATTAACTACTTTAAGATGGCCAACAGAAGCTGGCCTTAGTGGTATGCACAGCTTTAATCCAGCACTCAGAAAGCAGAAGGAGGCAGATCTCTGTGAGTTTGAGGTCAGCCCAAACCACAAAGTGAGTTCCAGGACAGAGAAGGCTGTGTAGAAAGAGCCTTTCTCATAAAACAAAACAGAAGAGTGCTAACAGGTGGATCTGATCTTTAATCCAAGAGCATTCTATACACTGAATTTAATAACGTTAACCCTAGGTCAAGAGGCGGAGCAAGAAACTAGCTGACAGAGAGGAAGGAGTAGGAGGGACTTTGAGTTGAGGGGTGTTTAAGACAGTGTGGAGAAGAAGGGGCTCTTAGTGTAAACTCTGGCTTTAGCTTAGGTTTCAGCTCCTGAGCTACCTGGCTTTTTGGCTTTGGGTCTTTCAGCCTTTTGCTCCTGGGCCGTCAGTCGAGTCAATGAGCCTTTTGGGTTTTTTCCATCCAGACTGAGCTGAGAAGGAAGGTCAGTGGGTGCTTTCTCTGCCTCTCTGAGCTAGCAGGGTTTCACGCCAGCATCTGGCTCCTGAGTCTTTATTGGTAAAATAGAATGGCTGGGATTTTCATTTCTCTTTATAACAACATCTGGGTGTTAAGTGAACCCCAGCAGGCAATCTTGGACCTTGTAGATAGTATCTATGTTCTGTCTTTGGCTGCAGCCACTTACAGCTCTACTCTGAATCACTTTGTAGTTATTATTATTTTCTTTTGTATGTAAAGGGGCAATGCTTCTACGTGTGTGCTCACTGTGGAAGCCACAGAAAGACCTGGTTACTTCTCCAGCAGTCTCCATTCTATTCTTTTGAGCCAGGATCTCTCACTGAACCTATAGGTGGTCGGCCAACAGACTCCAGTTTCTGCCCAGCACAGTGCCAGTGTTACAGGCACATGAGGCAGTTCCTAGCCTTTTTACCTGCTTGCTGGGGTTCTGCGCTCAGGTCCCCATGCTTGCGATACAAGTGTTCCTACTCAGGAAACCATCTCCCCAGCCCATTATTACTTTTGATTATCTAATTGTATCTACCTGTCCTTGTGGCTAAGATCTTTGGAAGAGCCTTGCTGTCTATAATCTTTTACTTCTCTGTGATGATTCCATTTTTCCAAGTTAGAATCTAAGCAACTCTCATGGGGACTTAGTTTCCCTAATCAGATATTCCCTGGCATGCTTTCAATTTGAAAGGACTCCAACTGCGGAAGCAAACAGGACACACGGATCATCCCTTCCACAGGGGTGACAAGTTTTCTGGGTGTCCTGTAGGGGGACAGTGTCTGTCCTGTCATAGAAGATGAAGTGTGATCTGAAGCTCAAGTAGTAGACTCTGGAACAGAGGTCTGCAGTTCAAACTCTGATGGTAGTGGGGTACTGAGAAATGGAGGAGATTGTGGAAGTGGAGCAGAGAATGGAGTTCCTGGCCCAGGAATAGGGAAGTCAGGTGACTGCAGTAAAGGAGGGAACCAGCTTCCAGACAATGGAGAAAAGGCAAGGGCAGTGAGGGAGGAAGGGCCTCTCCCTTCTCAAGGAAAGGGTTGCTGCCTGCTTTGCTCCTAGCAGAGGTGCCTGCGTGAGTCACAGTGATGTCTAGCAAGAAAAAGAGACATCTAGATTGGTGTGCATAAAAACTTCTAAGTTTTAAACATAATAAACCAATGTAAGTTTTCATGCTCTTGTGCCATTAAACAAAATTCAAGTCAGATAGGGCCTGTGGTTTGCCTGTCTGCTTTACCAGGGAGAAGCACAGAGTTCATAAAGACGATAAGGAAATGATGAGATAGGAGAGGGTGGACACTGAAGAGTGGGGAGAATTGACAGGAGGGAAGGCTGGTTAGGAGTGGAGAATGCAAAGAGAGGCCCTGTGAGATAAGGGCTGAATGGTGTGTATTGTGAGCATTGTATTGTGAATCTTAGGGGTCCTTGGTGATCTTTGTCAATCTCTTCAGAGGAGTATGGGCGGGGGGGGGGGGGGG
>NW_026587216.1:5215929-5233266 GCF_907164565.1 Psammomys obesus
TTACTATTGGGTAATAAATCACAATAGCAATTTTTCCTTTTAATTAATAGTAATCTTTATACTAAGGAAGGAAACTTATATACTATCGGTCTGGGGTGCCAGCCACTGAAATAAACACTTTATGATAAACATCGAGAGTCTCTTGGGTCTCACAACATTATCGTGAGATGCGCACATTCACTATCCTGATTTCAGAGATAACGAAACTGAGACCCAGAAAGTTGAAATGAGTTGGTCCTTTGTATGGCAAACACTGGGGAGAACAGCAATGCTGGGTGTTTTGAGCATTTTATTCTCAGTTCTTAAGAAAAGGCTGATTCTTCATTTGGGTACAACTATTTTTCAGAAATTCTCTTATTCCCAATATTAATTATTTAAGTTGAATTACTGACTCATTGGAATTGTTCTCCAGGCTTTTTATCATACCAAATAATATTTTTAGGTTTTTAAAAATAATTAACTTATTTTTATCCTATGTGCACTGTGTTTTGCCTGCCTGCATGTCTATGTGAGGGTGTGAAATCCTAGTGTTACATACAGTTTAGAGTTGCCATATGGATCCTGGGAATTGAACCCGGGTCTTCTGGAAGAGCAGTTAGTGCTCGTAACTGCTGAGCTAGCTCTCCAGCCCAAACCTTTACTTTTTATTACATTTATTTATTCATCTTGTCCATGTGTTTATGTGTGTGGGTTCTCCTTTGTCACACGGTGCTTGAGTGCAGTGATTAAGAGGGCAACTTTTCAGAGTCAGTGCTCTTCTTCACCAAGCTAATCCCAGGGGATCAAACTCATATCCTTAGGGTTGGCTGCAAGTTCCTGAGCCCACTGGGCCGCCTCAGTGTTGGCCGCCATGAGTTTCTAAAATGGCTGTGTATTTCACTTGCTTCCTTGGAGATGGATGTCTGCTGTGCACCTTTCCTTCCTGAGAACGGTTTTTTAATGAGTTTTAAGTTCTAATTTGGGTATATTTTCAAACTTACGGGAAATTTACCAAAAATGATAGTACTAAAAATTCCTACAGGTCTTTTCCTGAGTCGGGTTTGTTGGCAACATGCTCTCTTCATACTGTCTTTCCGTACATCAGACATGAAGACTGTGATAAAACATAGAATACTTTTAAAGCCACTTAAAGATTATAAGTGTATTTTGCTCTTTTCTTCCTAAGTACTTCTGTATTTCCTGACTGTAGGCCTATTCTTTCACATAATTACAGTACAGTCATCAGTTTTGGCACATTTAACATGGGTACAGCTCTTTTCACGGAGAATATTGAGTCTGTGAATTAACCCAGTGTGCCTTAAACCATCTTCCTCTCAGGTACAAAGTGTTAGGTCCTTTTAGTTGTCTTGTTTGAGGGTGGATTCAATTAAATTGTATTTAATTTTTTGTTGTGCTTGAGAAACCATATTCCATATATTATATGAAAGTCTAAATTTGAGTGACATTTGACAGAAATTGGGCTTTTGACTGGTTTTTTGTTATCATTTCATATTTTGCAATTACAAAGGATTAGGATGTAGTCATACTAATATTAAAATTAGTTACTAGCAACTGTTTCTCTTAACACTTTATTAGATAATTTTTTTACTTAAGTATTTTTTTCAGGCATATTGGGAATTCCAGTAATAATAGTATTAATCTTTAATTTTAAAATAAATTTGTAGCGTTGTGAATGTAGCTCAGTGGTAGGGCAGTCTCCTAGAGACTTCTTTTCTTCTATTTTCTTTTTTTTTTTTTGGTTGGGGAGAGAGATGCTAATTAAGCTAGTGTAAGATTACTGTAAACTATGAAACTCTGAGAAGGAACGTGAGATAAAGCTTTTTTTTTTTAAAGAGTCATGTTTGATGGTGACAGATATAGAATATAATTTTAAATAAATAACCTGGATGTTGCTTAAAAGGCAAGCTGTTGGATTTATCACCTCTGCTTGCCAAGGCACACACTAGCGCCTGTTGAGTCTGATGTTTTTACCCTGACTGTCAATGGCAGCTTCAAAGCTTCTGTAGCATCCCAGGACGAAGCCACAAACCCACTTCAGAAGGGGCCATGAAACTGGATCTGGTCAGTCCTCTTTCCTTCAGAGAGGCTCTCCCTAGTGGAAGCCAGAAGCTTGTCTGCTCTGGAGAAGTTATGACCATTTCCTTCTTGTGGTCAATGGCAGCTGGTTAGATTTCTGCACCTCCATGTCTTGCTTTCCTGGGAATCTGGGGGACAAAATTCTCCAGGCTCCTGAGCATTAAATAAATGCCCACCTACCCTTGCTTTCACCTAATTTCCCCTTTTGTGGCTAGTTGAGAGTCAATGGATTCTGAGGGTAATTTTTAGTAATCATTCAAAACAAAAAGGGATAAATGCAACCACTAGGACCTTGGTCTTTGAAAGAACATGCATGAGCCTGGTGTGGTGGCACATGTCTTTAATCCCAGCACTCAGGAAGGCAGAGGCAGTCGGATCTCTGTGAGTTTGAGGGCAGCCTGGTCTACAAAGTGGATTCAGGACAGCCCAGGCTACACAGAGAAACCTTGTCTTAAAAAACAAACAAAAACAACAACAGAACCATACATGCTCAACACTGGCACTTTCCCTCCTCATTTTGTCCACTTTTTTTCAGCTTGCAGTCCATTGACATTCTGAACATGTTTAGGTTTTGACAATGAAGCACACAGTGAACTGGAAACCTGTGTTGATGATTTCTGTATTGGTATATATATTCAGGGACCACTGTTTCTGATGCTCTTCCATGTATCACAAACCTACAAAATGTAGACAGGTTTTCTCCTCCCTTGAGTGTCATGGTTCAGTGTGAATCACAGATGTGGAAGGGGAAGTCGCCTCCCCTTCCACGCTCATCTTACCAGTAGTCCATCACCGTACTGTCCAGGCTAGTACTTGATACTGAATTGTTGCCTGTGCTTGTCCAATATGTATCAGTCTGTTTCTACTGTTCCTTGTGATGTATGATTGCCTTTTTAGTTTTAAAGACAATTTTATTTTTATGTATGTGTGTTTGTGTGTCCTTGGGCTTGCACACATGCATGCAGGTGTCCACTGAAGCTAGAAGAGAGCATCAGCATCCCTTGGACCTAGAGCAATAGGCAGCTGTGTACTGCCTGATGTGAGTGCTGAGAATTGCACTCTGGTCCTCTGGGAGAGCATCAAGTGCTTTCTAACCACTGAGTAAACTCCCCAGCACCAGCGCGTGTTGCCTTTTAGACAACAGGAAATATGCTTTTCTAGATGAGTTCAGTAGGCTAGAGCAGGCCCATGGCTATGACAAGACAGCTAGGGCCGGTAATAAAGTGTTCCCAGGGACACTGAAATACAGATGTTTCAGGAAGGAAGTCCCATCTGTCATGTTTGTGTCTGTGGCTATTGACACGTGCCTGTCCTGCAGGAATCGCTGGATCTGAGCCACTTCATTTTCAAGCTCCACTGGAGAGATAGCTCAGCAGTTAAGAGCACTTGCTGCTCTTCCAGAGTACCAGGGTTTGGTTCCCAGAACTCACATGGCAGCTCATAACCATCTATAACTCCAGGCGTAATCACACCCATGGAAATAAAACAAATCTAAAAATTCTTTTTATGTTAGTTTGTCCCTGCATGTATGTGTGTACTATGTGTACGCCTGGGGACAGATCCCGGAGAACTGAAGTAACAGAGTTGTAAAACTCCATGCAGGTGCCGAGAAGCAATCCTGACTTCCAGGAGCAGTGAGGAGCCATCTCTCTGGCCCCAATTTGTAACTTTAAAAGAAAGATCTATTTTATTATTTTTAAAATGTGTGTGTGTGTGTATATATACACATATAAGTGCAGGTTCCCTCAAGAGGCCAGAAGGGGACATGGGAGCCCTTGGAACTAGTTACCAGGTGGCCATGAGCCACCGGTTACAGGTTGTAGAAACCCAGCTTGGATTCTCTGGAAGTAGATGGAGTACACGCTCTTAACCCCTTGAGCCACCGTTACTGCCCTGTGGTGACATGTATCTTACCCTCACTTTGTAGCATCTTCTGCCCTCACCACACACACACAGGTATGTGTGTTTTCACTCGAAAGCCAAAAGAGGTTAGTTTTCATCACCGGGAACCGAGACAATTGGCTTTTAAAATTTTTTTTATTTTTTCACTCATCATTTATTTACAAATACACATTATAACTTTTATATACATTGCACATTTACATGGTAGAAAAGTACAAAACTATATATTTAAATGAATTTATATTTAACTTGCCATGTTTGAAAATATAAAATTGCATCAGAAAAAAGTATTATGAAAAGCAAGAAACTTGAACTGATAAAGCTTCGATGGAACTTTTTAGTGACACATTGGTTGAAAAAGAACTAATTGAAAAGGTACAGCCGACTAGCTCAAAGGAGACACCGAATGACAGGCTGAAGGTGTAACTTTCACCTTCCTTTAGTCTCCTGACACCTACATCATTCTATGTCTTTGGATCTGTAACATCACGAAAGTACACTTCTAGAATTTTAATGCCTCTCACACCCTCTCTCACAATGTTTTCATCAGAACAAGGGAATGGAAGCGGACATTTCCTCAAGAGGCTTATTCTCTGTACCTTATTCTCTGTACCTTGGGGCAGAGTTACAATGCCTTTTGGTCAGTCAAGATTCCTTGTAAACAAAACCCGAGAGATCAGGTATGTACAGATCAGGCAGCCAAGAATCCAATAAATAAACATGACAGAAACTGACATGCAAATTTGTTAAAAAGTGGAAAAGAATCTAACAGCAGTGAAATGAAGGGAGACAGATGAGTGAGTGGATAGTAAGGAATGGACTTATATGGTTTACAAGGGGGGAAGAAAACGGTTTTACTTTACAAGCAAGAGACCTCACAATAAATAACAACTGCTCTTCCTTTCACGAATAAATTTCTTCAAAAACAAGGTGAACAGTCAACCAGACATTTTATGTATAAATTATAAAACATGACACAGTATAAATAAACTTCTACAAGTCTCAACTATAGGCCTCATCCAGTAGACCACAAAATGACCATCTCTCCATGCCCAGTGAGTAACAGTGTGGCCTGGGAGAGAGCGTTAGGACAAAGGTCCTTTAATGTATAGTTTCCCCCCAAATAAATAAGCATACACTTATTTACATTATGGACAATATATTTTTCTTTTTCTTATTTTTCTTTTGTATCTTTTTTTTCTTTCTTTTCTTTTCTTTTTTTTTTTTTTTCTTTTGCTGTGTTTTGTTTTGCCCAAAGGCTATGTCAACACTGAACACTTGGTGGAGAGTTTACCACTCTAGAATGGAAGAGATAGGAAAGCTGTAGTCCTGGTCTTCCTCCTCCTCCTCTTCCTCCGTATCTTCCGAGATGGCTAGATGGGGGAATACAGGGGGAGCTGTTGTTTAAACACGGATAACAACAGCGCAGAAGCAGCTCAGTGTATGTTTTTCAAAGCCCTCTGATACAGCCACATTACAGCGTTGCATTTTTACATGACTTGCAGTGTGATGCTGTTTGTTTGTTTGTTTGTTTTTTTTGGCATCTGCAGTTATGCAATAAGTTTACTTTAAAAACAAAACAAAACAAACCACCATAATCTATGAAGTCAAAATTGCAGAAAGTTCTGAAGAATCAATGGCTCAGGTTTTACAGGCAGATTCCTGAAATCAGATAAAAAGCGCTCTTGTGTTCTAGGTATAACTGCTTTGGCTCCTTAATTCAGAGTTAGTAGTGGTACCTGCGATAAGCCACAGCCCCAGTGTGGTAATAGAAAGCTGTCTTTGAAAACAAAACAAAACAAAAACCCCCACAAACTTTTGAAGCAGTTACTTTAGATTCCAGTGTTAATGAGGCAACAGCAAAGCAAAGGACTAGAAGTAAAGACTGAGTGTCAAACAACTGGAGAGATTTTCAGTGGCCACCCAGTGGACGGCCACCAAAGATCCTAAAAGCCAGGGAACACTGCAGAGAATTTGGCTGAGGAATCAGTGAATTGCTGGTGGAATTTAGCAGCTACCTAGTTTTAACAGAAACAGGTTTACACAGCGAGGTCTGTGTGCTTTTTGTTTTTTAAAACTGTTCATTCACCAGGGCTTGCCTGGAAATGCCTTAAACTGCAGCAAGGTTAAAAATCACACTTACAGTTGCAAGATCCGGAGTGCTTGACTTCGAGCAACACGCCAGAGGAGCAGGCAGCTTCCTTCATGGCACACTCGCTGGCATAAGTGGCATTGTCACTGGCACAGACTGGCTCATCCGACTTACTGTCAGGGCACAGCTCATCACAGAGGGAGCAACGACCTCTGCCAACTTTGAAATCCCATAGGCATTTTTTTCCACCACCACACTGGATGTCTTCACAGGACTTTGCTTCTAGGATATAATACACCAGTGATGAGCAAACTGAGTGTCTTCCTTTCTTCCATTCTCTAGTCATAGATATACATTATGTGTATATAATATATATATACATATTATATATAATGTATATATATACATATTTATATAATGGGATAATGGTGGTGTTATAGAAAACCGCTTTACAATCACACACACCCCATGGTTTCTTACATCTTATAGAACTGTATTAAAAATAATATTCATTGGGACAGAACTTCACAATATCCCGGAGTTAACTATGCATTGGATTACTTCCTACAAATGGGATTTAAAAAAAAAAAATCAAATTCCATCAATTACTGGAATCTGATAACAGGTTTTAGGAACTGTTAAAGTAATTATTTCTTTGCTTCCAGCAAGTCTGGCACTTTAAAAAAAATGTGTAAAATTGTGTGAGCTCTAAGTTTTTTTAAGATAGAAAACTGCTGCTTCTCAAAGGTGTGTCAATGCGCCTGGAAGACAGGGGTCCTTCGGGAGGAAGGCTCCAGTTAAGCTGGGGAGGACCTGGATCTACTCATCGATCAGCCCCACACCGTTTGCACAGATTTTTAAAAATTAATTACTATTGTTATTATTTTTACTCTCTCATCTCTTTTTCTTTCCTCAATTCAGAATACCTACTGATACACTTTCCCTCATAGGCCAGTCCAATGGATCGGCCCAGCAGGCAGGTGGCCTTTCTCAGATGGCAGGCGCTGGAGTAAGTGATTCCATCGTTCCCACACAGGTACTGTTCAGAAGAGGAGGGCTCAGGGCAAATGCGGTTACAGGTCACGCAGTACGCGTTATTGGTCTGGTCCACTACACAGGTGGAGCTGCCTGGACAGAAAACATCCCGGCAGGTCTCTGGAAAACAAACAAAAAAAAAAAAACAAAAAAAAAAAACAAAAAAAAGGGGGGGGGGAGACATTTCAATCGGTCCTTTCTGGTCCTTAGAGAGTAAGCAGTCGAAATTATGAAGGAAATCACTAAAGGGAAATATCCAGATTTTAACAGGCACTTGGGGAGCCCCACTATTTCCCAGAGGATCTGTGACCCCAGGCTGGCTCCTTCCTTCATTACCCCTAAGGAGTTAGAAGGGCCCTTCTAACTATTTGGTATCACTATTCTCATTCCCGGGCTCTATATGCATTTTGTACCACCCCCCGCCCCGAGTCTTTAAGGGTCTTTAAAGGTCTTTGAGACGCTTAGGGGTCGGGACCTACTTTTACATTTGCCCTGGTACTGGACTTCCAGTTCCGGCTGCTCTTTACACCTGGCCTTGAGGAGTGCACATTCGTTCCGGTAGGTTTTCCCATCCAGCCCACACACTGGCCCCTTCCAGGTGATGTTGGAACAGTCTGGGGCACAGACACAGCGGGGTTTGTTCTTCTTGTTCATTCGGCATTTTTTTCCTGGTCCGCAGTCCACGTTCTCACACGTTTCTAGGAGTTGGAAAGAGGCACGGGTTCAAACCAAGGCAAGGCGTTTTTTTTTTTTTTGGCGGGTCAGGCAAGGGTGGGGTGGTGGTCTCAGAGGCCTTGCGCAATCGCGCACCCGCGACGGGAGGGCCCCAGGCTGTCTCCTGGAAGCCTGGGAGGGATGGGGGTTGAGGACCTCAGGCCAGTGTTCTGCAGCTACAGCTTCTCTCTTTCGTTACGTGCCCCTTTGCGACCTTGCTTTGCCCACGGCGCGAGCCGGGATTCCACCTAGCTAACTCCACCGGGGTGGGGGTGGGGTGGGGGGCCCGGGAGCGGAATGAAGGAACCGGACAAAACTCTTGCCAGTCCTCAGCCCCAGCCAGACAGCGGTTGAACGCTGAGGGCAAGACGCCCTCTACTGAGGGACCGCCGCCTAGGGGGAAGGAGGAGGGGGAGGAGGGGGAGGCCTACCTTTACAGGGGATGCAGTTGGGGGCGCCCCCGTTGAAAATCATCCACTTGAAGAGGGTGTTGTCGTTCACGTCCTCCTCGGTCCACGAGGTGCTCAGACGGCCGGTGCTGCAGCACTCCTCCTTGCTCAGCTCTGTCTTGTAGAGAACCTGGCAGCGGCCGTTCTTGGCTTGGCGGAGCCAGCAATTCCCAGCTGTGAGGGAGACAGGGATCAAGAGGTGAATGAGGGAGCAGTGGGGTAGGGGAGGGGGAGGCCGCTAGCATCGGGAAGGGAGGACTGGAGGGGCTGGGGAGCGAGCGAGCGAGCGAGGTGGGGGAGAGAGGGAGGGAAGGAGGGGGGAGAGAGAGGGGGGGAGGCTGGGGAGAGCGCCGTCCCGGAGTTGGGAGGTGGGCTCCGGCAGCCGCAGCCATATCAATGTCAGTTACCAGTGACCCAGACAGCACGTGCAGCCCGCATTGACTTTTACTAGACTGTTTACTTTTTATTCGTCCCATTTCATAACCTGCAGCGACGGGAAGACCAGATTAAAGGACCTGACAAAAACAGGATGCGACGGATGTTTTTACATGTTGGTTTCATGTAGGCGGTAAAGGAATTATTTGTGACAGGGGTTAAGAAAGTAGAGAGGGGAGACGTGGAAGGGAGGGAAGGAGGGAGCGAAGGGGAGAGGGGGGGGCAGGGAGAATGACTATGAAATCTTCAGGACCAGATCAAGCAAAAGACACTTGTGAAAAATGAAAGCAAAGAAGGGAAAAAAAAAAAAAAAAAAAAAAAGGCAGCCGGGCCCAGCCTGGCTCTGCCCTGAGCGGCCTCGGGGCGCAGCCCGCCCGACGGGCTCGTTTTGCAATCGGCCAGCCCGGAGCACGCCCGCAGCCACCGCGATCTTTCGAAATCTCCGAGGGCTGCTCTCCACGGCGCCCACGTCCCGGCACCCAGGCTGAGCCCCTCTCAGAAAGGCGGGCTGCCCAGCCCGGGTGTCCAGCTCACAGCACAGAACCAGCAGCCATAAAGGGGGGGTGGGGAGGGAGGCGTCCCCCGGGTCGCACACCCCTAACCTAACGTCTCCCGAGAACCCTTGTGCAAATAGTTTCTGCCCTCCCGGCTCGCTCTTAAGTGTTCGGACTCTGGGGAAGAAGATGTCACCAAAGCGACTCCAGCAACAGGAGCGCAAGCTGCGCGGTAACCACTGTTTAAAAAAGAAAGAAAAAAAATCCTGCCCGGGGATCAACTGTGATAAGATAGATCCATTTTTTTAATTTTAGGAAGATAAACTTCACAAATTTGCTCTTTAACCCACGCCACAACCTAAGCCGCTTGTGGGCTGCTTATTGTTCCACAGAAAGTTAACAGAGGCGCGAGACGGAGTGGAGGAAACTGTAAAGTTCTTGAAACACTTCGAGCTAATAATTTGGCTTGTCTTTCTTCTCTTTGGCGGGGCTCGGGGAGACGGGTGGCAAGGACATCCACCGAGCGTAAAACTACCTCCCTCTGAAAATTTCAGGACCCAGATTTCCAAGTTTGGGCAAAGTTTCTGAAACCACGTCCCCCCCAGCCACCCAAGAAAATTCGGCATCTCCCATCCCCCACCCCAAGTCATTTTTTTTTTTTTTTTTTAAAGTCACCAAAAGCTATGGAAGAAAAGATAGGGTATATAGACCGCGAGTAGGTCGACTGCAGTCTCCAGGCTACGGATGCTCACCCTTCTCCGGGAGTCCGAGCAGGGGAGAGAACATCTAAAGCCATTAGGACCAGAACTTGGAGCATCTGCCCCAAACTCCTGAGGTTCCAGTTCAACCACTCACGCCCTTTTCCCTTCGGAGGGCTAACCCCGCTCTAAACTCCGCTCTCCGTCCTCAAGTGTCACCGCCTTCAGCCTCTTCCTCCCATCCCTCCCTTCCAGAGTGGTCCCCACATCTCCGGGGGGGGAGCAGCGTCGATCAGGACGGACCGGGACAAGACGCCCGAAAAGTAGGACCCCCCCCTCTCCGCGCCCCAGCCGAGCCTCCCGGGCGCGTTTCCCCCCCGCACTCACCCTGGGCGCTGCGGTCCTCCATGAACTGGCAGAGCAGCAGCAGCAGGAGGCAGAGGCCGCCGGGCTGGTGCCTGGCGCGGACCATCGTGGGGGCAGGCGCGGGGCCGAGGAGCGCGGCGGCGGGTGGCCGGGGCGAGCGGCGCGCGTCGCGGAGGCGAGCGGCGGAGGGCGCAGCGGATCCCGGCGCAGCCCCGCGCTCGCCAGCGGCCGCCCGCGCGATTCAATGGACGTCAGGAGCCGGGCGCAGCCGCGCTTTAAATCTAGACGGGGGTCTCCGCGGTGTGCGGTGGGCGGTCTCCCGGCGCGCGAGGCTGTGGGAGGGCGGCCGCGGCCGAGGGTGTGCCCGCTCGCTGGGGGTGGGGAGCTTTGAAAAGTTCAGTGTGAATCAGGTGACATTTCCCACCTTCTGGAAACCCTTCCCAATTATCTGTCGGAGGTGCCCGGAATCAAAGCGGCGGGAGCGGCGGAGGGGAGGGGAGGAGAGCGGGGAGGGGGGGGGGGGAGGGCAGGCCGCAGGGGCGGGGGCCGGGGGGGGCGCCCCGGGGGGGGGGGAGCGGGGCAGAGCGCCCGCTCCGCTCCTGCACGCCGCCGCTCGGGGCCCGGCGCGCCCGCCCGCCCGCCCGGGATGGCGTGCGAGCGAGCGAGCGAGCGAGCGAATGTGTGTGTGTCTGTGTGTGTGTGTGCGCGCGGGTGTGCGTGCGCGCGTGTGAGCCAGGGAGCCGGAGGAGGCGGCCGGGGAGAGCGACGACCCCGGGAGCGGGGACCCACCCGGGGCACCGACGCCGCCGGGGTCCCCCCCTCCCCAGAGCCTCCGCCGAGCCCCGGGGAGCGGTGGCAGGACCCCCCACCCCACCCGGGCGCGGCCGGGGAGCGGGGGTCTCTCTCCCTCTCTCGTGTCACTTGGCGGCCACCCGGCCGAGCCGCTCCCCACCCCACCTCCCCGGCCCGGAGCGGCTGCCGGGGACCCCGACCCCCCGGACGCCTTCCCCGCCGCCGCCGCCGGGGCGCTGCGGAGACGCGGCCCTCGCTCCCCACTAGCGAGAGGCGAACGGAAAGGTTTAACACCTCGGAGCCGGCCGCCCCCGGCAGCCTCGCCCTCTCTCCCTTTCTTTCCTCCCCTTTCACTTCGCCGGCGTCTGGAGTCGCAGCCCCGAGCGGGGGCGCCGACGTAGGCGGTCTGCCCCCCTCCTCCCCCTCGCCGAGACGCCCCAGTTTCTGTCCCGAGTCTCTCTCCCTCTCTCATATTAAAAAAAAAAAAATGCACCATGATAATGAACTTCTGCAGCCTCAGTTTATTGAGTGCAGTGCCTGGCATTCTTCTCCGAAAGTTGGCGGGTCTTCTCATTTATAACATTTTCTGGCACGGCTGAATGAAACTGAGGAGGCGATATTTCCTTTTATATAAAACGATTACTTCACGGAAAATGCTATATTGTTTATTTCAAAGCTGCCTTTTCAATTTTTCTTTCTTTCTTTTTCTTTTTTTTTTTTTTTTTTTCTTCTTTGCCTCTGAAGCCCGAACGACAACAGAAGTATGCAGACAAAATTCTTGGACATTCCCAGGTCATTGGGATTTGTTCTACGGATTTCAAATTCGCCCTTCTTCTCTAACCGCCCCCCCCCCCTAGCCTCCTCCCGCCCCTCCTCGGGTCCTCCTCTCATCCACCCACCCCCATCTTCCATCGCCCTCCTCCCACCCCCTCCACAACTGCAAATAACTCAGTGATAACAGATTTTTTTCCACCAACTGCAGGAGATAGTGCTAATCTTTTAATAAAAGGTCCCATTACAATGGGATCTGTCTGGACAGACTATAATAGATCCCGAAATACAGCCGTGCTAATATTAGAAGACAGTTGTTTGGGTGCCTCTCAGACGGGCCCAAGCCCCCCTTTGAAAGTGGGCATGAATCACAAAGCCCCCGGCCGCCGCACCTGCACCGCGCGCCTTCGGTGCAGCAGGCTGGTAAAAACGGGTGACCTCGCCGCCGCTTTTCGCTTTATAATTACAGTCATGAGGACAGGAGTGGAGGGGAGGGGAGGGGAGCGGGCGGCCCGGGAGAGCCGGCTTTTTGCTCACTTTAGACGGCTCTGGGGCTCCACATCCTTTTTAATCTTTCCAGATTCATTTTGTCTGTTTCTGTCTGTCTGCCTGTTGGTCTGTCTCCTTCCTCTTCTGGCTTTTCCGCCCTCCTCCCACTCCCCTCATTTCTCTTTCCCAGCCCTTCCTAGCTTCTGTCTCTCCTCCCTCTCCACGGACTCTGCCCGTACTCCCCCTCCCCTTTCCTCGCTTCCTTTTCTCTTCCCTCCAACGCATTAATGCGGAGTTGTTTAGTGCCCTCTAATGGTAGGCGACATTAACAATTAATAGGAAACTGTCCCCCTTGCAGGAGCTGCCACTTAAAGGCAACATTTCAAAGTTGAATTATTTCTTCTTTACTCGGAGATGCTTTCACTGTGATGCACTAGAGGGAAAGTTTGTTTTCTCCCCTTAAAATCTCCCCACCCCCATTTCAGGGATAACTTACTTAATGGAGAGCTAACAATTTCTGTTACTTGACTCCTACCCATCCCATACATTTTTTTTTCCTGCCAGGAAAAGACCCACCTTCGGTTTTAGCTAGCTTCTTTCTTTCTTTCTTTCTTTCTTTCTTTCTTTCTTTCTTTCTTTCTTTCTTTCTTTCTTTCTTTCCTTCCTTCCTTCCTTCCTTCCTTCTTTCCTTCTTTCTTTCTTTCTTTCTTTCTTTTTCTTTCTTTCCCTTCCTTCCTTCCTTCCTTCCTTCCTTCCTTCCTTCCTTCCTTCCTTCCTTCCTTCCTTCCTTTCTTCATTTTTAAATAAAACTATCTGGAGTTGAAAAATCAGTTAAGCATTCTAAATGCACAGAAGATGACTGAATCTTATGGCTAACAATGACCATTAAAATGTCTTAAGGTGGGCTGGAGGGATGGCTCAGAGGTTAAGAGCTCTGGTTGTTCTTCCTTAAAGGTCTTGAGTTCAATTCTCAGCAACCACATGGTGGCTCACAACCATCTATAATGAGATCTGGTGCCCTCTTCTGGTGCACAGGCACACGTGTAGGCAGAGTGCTGTATAAATAATAAATCTTATTAAAAAAAAGATGTAATACATAACTTAAAAACTGTCTTAAGGTTGAAAAATAATTACAAAATTTTATATTTCTTTCCAGTTTAAACACATCCTTTGGTCCCAAATCATCAGGTAGCCTTTGGAAGTTGAAGGGACTTACTTTAACTGGAACCATTCAAGATATTCAAATTATACTTAAGCCCATTTGTAGATGAAGTCATTTTACAAAAAGATTATTTTTATTTTTTTAAATTATGTGGGTAGGTCTTTGTCTATTTATATGTGAATGCAGGTGTCCAATTAGTCCAGAAGATGGACCATGAGATGGGTGCTGGGAACTGAACTCAGGTCTTCTGCAAGAGCAGTATGTGTTCTCTGAACTGTCTTAACCCCTGAATCATCTCCAGCCTCCTACAAGAGGTCAGTTTGCCTAGATGAGTACCAGACTGTTGTGTAACAGTGAGGATTGAAACATTCTATCGTAAAGCACGCTCCTTAAGCAGGAAGGCAAACAATTCAAAATAGCTTCAGGAAGTTCCTGAAACTGACCAGATTCGCTAGGCTCCTCTGCCCCAGTTAACAATGAAAGGTTAGGGCCTAAAGGAAGACAACGAGCAAAGAGATCAACTTCCTGGAAGTAGCAGAAACCAGCCACACTGCCTGAAAGAGGTTTAGATCAGAATCACCTGGAAAAAACACTCTCAAACCTGTTGATCCGCCACCAGGCTGTGCAGTGTGCTCCAGGATCTCCAGCTTTTGTGAACTGTCACCCGTGCTGGGACAGGCCATGGTGATGCAGCTGTTTTGGGGTCATTGGTGCTCCTCACCCATACTCCTGTAAGTAACCCCAATAACATTCATTGATTCACTAGGTTGGACTTTGATGGCGTCTGTACTTTGTTCTGTCATGGGATCTCTGTCTGGAGTGAGTAGATGTGTGTGTTGCATCTCCCATGGAAAGTTTTGTCACAACATAAGGACCGCTTCTAATTTCATTACTTTCTCAGCTCTTTTTAGAAATATTGCTTTAAGGACTATAATTCCCCCCCCCCCTTTAAAGATAACATTAAACAGTGAAACCACCGATATTCCTTGCAGGAGCTTATTAGATTTAAATATTCATTTATGTAAGCACACACAATCTAGCTCATACCAGTATGTACAAATGCTACTTTTTTTGGGGAGGGATGTTGTTGGTGAGACTAAATGGAAACTAGAAAACATACAATTTGAGGGCGTTAAAAGCATATTTATTTGGATAAAAGTATTTGATTTATCCACATACATTAAATGCCATAAAACTATCTAAATTAATTTAATCCAAGATGTACCCACAGAATTCCAAAATGACTGGGAGCAAGGTAATCTGTTTGTTTGTTTGCCTTGCCTCAATGCAGCCTAAATTGGCCTCAAACTTGCTACGACTTTGAAGTACTGCCTCCACTTTCTAAGTGCTGGGAGGATAGGTTTGTACCACCATATCTGGCCATCCATCTCTACTTTATTTAGCTATCTATTTATTTACATATTTATTTATATATTTATTATTTGTTTATGTGTCATATCAAATATTCAGAGCAGCACCCACTTTGTTAACCGCATTGATGAATCATCATGTAATTGTCTGGCTAGGCCAAAACAGATACAGTAACTGTCTTTGTTATAAGTGGGACCATTTTAGAGTCTTCCCTTGTGACCAGAAGACCCAACACAAGATTACTTCTCATTCTGGATAGGGTGGCCCTGCAGGTCAATGTTGAGGTCACTGGCAAACACTGTGGAAAACACAAGTTCCAGTTGCTTTTGGCCTTGTGAATAAGCAGCTTTGGTGTTTGCTCAGTGGTACAAACCCATCCTGTTTTTCAGCTGCACCTTGGATAGTATTGATCTGTTTGGGAGAATGTCTGCTCCGAATTTGCTCAGATTGGTCATCAGGACTCTTGTCATCCCAGGCTGTTTTCTGGCCACATCTGAGGAAACGAGTCCCATGTCAATGCCAGTTCCGTACGGGCTTCTTGTGGGCATCCCCAGGAGATCCATCCGGTTTCTGTGGTGTGGTATGGAACTACACACCTGTTCAGTGACATCATAGTGAAACAGCTGCAGCCTCTCTTACTGTTTTGTCTTCTATAAATGTTGAATATTGGCTTGGTTGATATCTAAATGCCAAAGGAACATTTTAAAATAAAAAAAGTCATCTTTCAGTTTTGTTGTATGCCTTCAAGTTTGACTTTTTTTTTCCTTTCTGCTTTGCCAAAAAATTAATGTAAATTACGAGAAACACAATAGGACCACTTTGTAGCTAAATTCCTGGGCACCACACAAAAAAGACTACTGTTCTTTGATTTTTTTTTCCAGCTTCAAGAGCTATCTTTCCTCTGAAGTTTACAAATTTAAAATATTGGCCTTTAACGAACCATTTAAGTCAGCTCCTATTATAGCTATTAAACTCATACTAGAGTGACCTGGTTTAATTTCAGTTGCTGAAAACAGTCCTCGAAGGAGAGCCATGACATAGTGTGTAGAGTATTTGAACGCTATAACCTGGCAGATTTACTTTTGTGTTTTGAAAGTCAAACTTTTCTTGAGTCAGATTTTGTCCTTCCAAGCATAAAGGCAGTTGGTGCATTGGTATAATTTTTGAAGTGGCACAATTTCATAGGCTAGAATTAACACTTGAGGGGGTGGGGTAGAGCAGCAGTTCTGCATTGGCTGACCTGCTGTGACCCTGAAATGTAAAGAAATGTGCTCCCAGTCAGGTAGTGTCTCTACAGGATTTGCAAACCGCTAAGTGAACAGGTTTAGAAAAAGCATTATAAAATATGTCTTTAAGTAAAGCACTAAGGTAATGATTAATTGGTTGTTTTATATAGTGCCAATCAACCACAGTCGCTCTTCTTGGGATTACTTTTTTTCCTCTATGACATTTGTGCAACATTTATTTTCCCATCAATGTTCTAACTACCTGGACTTTTCAGAAGTCAGCCAAGATATGGGACACACACACGCTTAAATTAGTCAACACTGGCACATTCAGCTCAACATAATTAAGTCATTAAGGTAAACCATTCAAATTATGCCCCAGGATAGAAATATTATGTGGGATTAATAGATAGTTCTAAGTATTTCAGGTCACTTTGAAAATACAAAGGACTCAGATATTTGAGTGTGATTGAAATTGTCAGTATGAAGGACCAAATATATCTGGGCACAGGGTTTTTTTCTGAGACTGACACTCCACCAAGGACCGTGTATGGATATAACCTAGAACCTTTGCTCAGATGAAGCCCGTGGTAGCTCAGTAACCAATTGGTTTCCCATTGTAAGGGGAACAGGGACTATTTCTGACAGGAACTCGATGGCAGGCTCTTTGACCTCCCCACCCCCCAAGGGAGGAGCAGTCCTGCTAGGCCACAGAGAAAGACTCTGGAGATACCTGATAAAACAGGGTCAGGTGAAAGGTCCTCCCCAATCAGTGGACTTGGAAAGGGGCAGGGAGGAGATGAAGGAGGGAGGGTGGGATTGGGAGGGAATAAGGGAGCGGGATACACCTGGGATACAGAGTTAATAAAATGTAACTCATAATAATAAATAAATAATAAATAAATAATAATAAAAAATTAAATTAAATTAAAAAATTGTCAGTGTGTGAACTTCAGTACTTTCTGTCTTAATTCCATTTACACATTCTACGTCATGGAAAACACAAGGAGGACAAACCAGTCAGTATTTGCCATTCTGTTTCCCCACCTTAGGTTCAAGACAATGCAGTAATCAAAATAAGAGCCTCCTTCCTGGGCTATTCATTGGCTAAAAGTGAGTTGGCATATTATAGTCATGTCACTTTATTTTGATTTCTGATACCCCATTTTAGTTTTCCATCAAGTAACAAGCGATGACTTGCATACTGAAATAATATGCTCCTTCCTTCCTTCCTTCCTTCCTTCCTTCCTTCCTTCCTTCCTTCC
>NW_026587216.1:5233276-5276921 GCF_907164565.1 Psammomys obesus
TCCTTCCTTCCTTCCTTCCTTCCTTCCTTCCTTCCTTCCTTCCTTCCTTCCTTCCTTCCTTTCTTCCTTTCTTCCTTCCTCGGATTTTTTTTTTAATAAACTTTTTTTTTTTTAAAGAAAGATTTATTTATTACGTATACAGAGTTCTGCCTGCATGTGTGCCTGAATGCCAGATGGCAGCAGAGGGCACCAGATCTCATTACTGATGGTATGAGCCACCATGTGGTTGCTGGGAATTGAACTCAGGACCTCTGGAAGAGCTCTTAACCTCTGAGCCATCTCTTCAGCCCCCCTTCCTTCGGATTTTTGAGACAGGGTTTCCCTGTGTAGCCTTGGGTGTCCTGGACTTGCTTTTTAGACCAGGCTAGCCTTGAACTCACAGAGATCCACTTTCCCTTGCCTTCCTGAGTGCTGGACTAAAGGCATGCACTACCATACCCAGCTAATAAGCTCTTTTCCAAGAGCTTTTCTGTTCGATATTGGAGTCAGTAGTTGGTGCAATTGTTCTTTGGTCATTTTTTATGCTGTCAGTTTCATTAAAAAACTATTGGCATGAATCTTATGTCTGTTCTGAGGTATTCTTCCTTCAAGAAGTAAGTATTGTTTAGGAGAGAGTAAGAGTTCAGTTCGTAGGCAGTTAGATGAACTCTAGACATTTACCATATTATGTTGATAATTTCCCCACGGCCTTTGCTATGGTTTAATGTAACATATTTAGGAACTTAACTCCAAAAGTGATATTGAGAGGGAAGGCACTCAGGATCACAGCTTTTATCAAGGGACTTAAGGGACTTAGTCCTTCCTTCTATGCGAAGCTTCAGCAACAAGGCCCTTGTCCTGGAAACAGGGAGAAGCCTTACCATATACTGAATCTGCTGGTGCCTTGCTTGATCTTAGGAGCCAAAAACAAACAAACAAACAAACAAACAAACAAAACCCCACAAAAAAGCCCCCAAAACCAAAATAAAACAAAAACAACAACCCTTCAAAACAGTAACCAATAAATTCCTATTACATATAAATGATCTAATATAAGGTGTGGTGTTACAGTAGCACAATGGTACAAGACAATCCTCTTTTCATGGAGGCATTTTTTGTTTTGAATCATGTAAAAAAAAAAAGAAAAAGAAAAACAGAAATCACATGGCCACTTCATTGAGCTCTGTATCTGGCCTGTGATCTGGTCTATTGATCTATTTGTTGATCCTAAGCCAGTGCCAAACTGTTGTTATTACCAGCTTTGGAGAAGCAATGAAGTCAGAGAGTATAATTTTCTTCTTTGTTCTTTCTTTTCATGATCACATCAGTTAATCTAATTGTTTTTAGGTACAACTTATAGAATCTACTTGCTTATTTCTACAAAAATCTTGATGGACTTATGCTTGAGATAGGTTAATTGTGGACAGTTTGAATTTTTAACAGTAACAGATATTTAAAACCGTGAACATAATCTATCTTTTCATTCACATTAAAAAAAAAATTTCTGTCAACTATAGTTTGAGGGGGATCCACACTGCATTTTGTTCGTCAATGAAAAGACTATGCTGGAATAGGATACTTTGTGTGTGTGTGTGTGTGTGTGTGTGTGTGTGTGTGTGTGTGTGTGCGCGCGCGCGCACTTCTGGATCTCAGAGAAGCTGAATGAGTGATAGACATTTCCTTGTCCAGGAGGACACTTGTCTTTATCCTTCCACAGGCTGATTGTCTGTGGTAGTCAAAAAGAATGTATTGAGCACACTTTCCGGGAGAGCTGTGCTAACTCATCAGTCTCTTACATGTGCTCGCTGGTGTTTCTTTTATAGGATAGTGACTCTTTTCAAGAAGGAAAAAAAAAATCATTCAGCATGGGATTTACACTCAGCGAGTGTTAAGGAAGGTCCCTTACTGGCTAGTGGTTTGTAGGATATTATTTCATTGTTCTTATGTAAGTAGATTCCCATTCAGAACAATCCATCACTACGCTTTTGAGAGGCGGAAACATGCAGTTTCCATTATGCTAACATTTGGGTGGCAGTTGCTGTCTTTCTTCATGCTCTGTTAGTGAGTTATGACATCTTTTCAGTTGTGGTTGCTGCCCCTGATTCATTGGTCCTCCCTGGACTTTCCCTTCCCCTTGTATTTCATTTCCCACCCATCAAAAGGGCAACAACAGCGATATACCTTGTACCTTTTGGAGCATGTATTGGTTTATTTTTTTTCATGTAAATGTCACATTCAAAAGTAAACAATACTTTGTATTGTTTATTCAACAGTACTATTAAATATTTAACAATGGGTTGAGGTCAAATGGTGATGACACAGCATGTGGAAACACAGGACTGATGATGCATTAAGTGTTGAAATAAATTATTTCAACACATGGTGAGCCGTGCTTTTTTTTTTTTTGAACTAGAACGGGTCTATGTATGCATAGATGTGTATATAAAAAATTGGAAGGTGAATGAGTTAGAGGCATATTGGCCAATATGTGCTTAATATTATAGTCATTGTGTGGCAATACAAAATAATATATATTAGAGGAGTGTTTATTTGCTTCTCCAATACATTGGCTAAATAATTCTTTTCAACTAGTCTCAGTGCAATTTCCTTGCAAATAGAGTACGAAAATCATCAACAGGAAGCGTGTGCTAATGGCTCACATGCGGCACAGATGGAAACATAGTGCAGAGGGAACCATTTCGTTGAGATCATTTTGGCCTCAAGACTTCTAATCTTTGCTTTAACAGAAAACATTGTTTTGGCCAGCCAGATGACACAACCATCACAGTGTCAACATTTCCATTTTTGCCAAGGCACCAGATTCCCTGAAGAAACTGTTAGGCAGTGATTCTTAACGCTCTTATGTTTGTGGTCCCTTTGAACAGCTTTGCAATATATGGACCATCTTCCCAGAATAGTACAGACTAGTACACTTACACACTCAAACAAAAATTTGCATTTGTTCTGAAAGAATTACAGACACAGAACTCTATGCGTGGATATTTTATGGTTTTGAAAAAGTGAGCTTCTAATACAGGCTGTTTATTCTGCCAGTACACTTTAATTGTCAACTCGCCTTCCAAGAACCTTTCAGATCTTAGGAATTAGAATGTTCTTCATAGTGCATAACTTCACATATTATGTAGTCATCCAAAATTAGCGATTGCTACCGCCATGGCTTGAGTATCTTGAGTAATTGTCTCCCCCACTTCCCATCTCTCCTCCACATACCAATCAATTATTTTGATGTTTAATAATAATTGCCTTGTATTTAGTACATATTGCACGGCAGAAACATGAACTATGCCATCACTATTTCCCTCAGCTTTATCTTGCAGTACATGCATCTATTGTCATCATTTTTGAGGTTGTTCCAGAAAACATATAACAAAGCTGAGGTAATTTTAGGAAACACTCCAGTTTTCATTGTGTTGATTTAACTGTGAGATCACGTGCTGCTATAGCATGTGTGGAGGTCTGAGGGTAACATACAGGAGGCAGTCTCTCCTTCTATCACGTTCATCCCAGCGACTGAGCTCAAGTTTAACGGGAAGCTTGGCGGCAAGTGGTCGAACTTGCGAGCCATCTCACTGGCCTTATCCCAGCTTTTAAATCAATCAATCAATTAACAAACCTCCTATATATCTAATAAATTCACATTTAGAATTATTTCTGTTTATTTGTTTGTTTTTGGCAGCCTTGGTTGTCCTGGAATTCACTTTGTAGACCAGGTTCGCCTCTAACTCACAGTTGTCTGCCTGCCTCTGCCTGTGAATGCTGGGATTAAAGAAAGGTGTGCGCCACCACCAGGCTAATCTCTTACTAAAAAAAAAAAAAAAAGTGTTTTTTTTTTTTTTTTTTTTTTTTTTTTTGTTTTTTGCCAAGGTAAAATTTTTGTTTGCCAAGGTCTATAATTATTGTTGTATGCTGAACAAAGTAAGTTACTCTTCATATTCTATTTAGCTGATGTCTTTGCAGTTTGAGGTACATTAGGAGGAAAAGGAAAAAAGAAAAATCCAGTTGAAGCCTTTATAGAGATTTTAGTATGAAAGAGAAGGCATCTATTCAGCAAGGACAGTGAATACTGATAAAGAGAGCCAGGAGGAATCTTCTGTAAGTGGCGTTTAGAAGTCGTGTGTGTGTGTGTGTGTGTGTGTGTGTGTGTGTGTGTGTGTATGTGTGTATTATGAGAAGTGCCTGAAGGTGGTGTTTTGGAAGAGATAATAGAAGTAGAGTTTTGAAGCCTAGGAAGTAAGAAAGGACTCCGAAAGTCCAAAAAAGTTTTAATGATCAAAGCACTGAGTGTGAGAAACAGAAACTGAGGAAGGTAGAGAAGCGGGTGGTCAGAATTACGCGAGGTCTTGCAAATGAGGTGCGTGCCTTGGGTTTTCCAGAGGAAATTCTGTGAGAATCAAAGTGGTGGCATCCCTCTGCATTTTGAAGCATACTCCCTCCATCTGTGGAGAGGGATCCAGAGGAGCTAACCCTGATGAAAGGGCTGCTTTCAAGAGCCAGAGAATACGCAGCATCAACAGGCTCTGTTAGTTGGTTTGAGGACTGATGGAAAAGAGGAAACAAGGCTTGTTCTTGTGTTCCTAGTGTGATGGAGTGAGTGGGTGTCAGCATCATTTCACAATATAAGCAATAATGGAAAGGGGGACAGTTTCTGTTTAGGACTTGGATTTAAGGAGCTTTCAGAAGGTAAACATTTTAAAACATTTTTTTTATGTCCTAAATTGCCAAAGTCATCTTTATAGACAAGTCCAGTAGGTACCAAATGTTAGTTTTCCTTTACAATTTTGAAAACAGCCCATTGCAGATACAACTGATTACCACCGAAGCAACAAAGGAGTTTGGAATGAATTTGCCAAAAAATGAATGAGATGTTTCAGAAACTAACATCCAGGAAAATGCATTCTCCCTTTGTATTTTGGAAGCATTAACTTTAAGGAAAAGTAACAACTCAAGATTCACAACTTACCTATTAAAAGGATGAAAGGGGCCAAACACTTTTTCAGGTTGTAGAACTATTTGGAGCCTTTTATCTTACGCAGATTGATCTCAGTTTCTTGAAGACCACCCAAAACTCAATACGTGTTTGGGTGGGATTAAAGACAGTAGAGATGAGACATAAACCCCACCGGTCTCTGACATACATCCACATACTGAAAAATATTATTTTGGGTAAAATTTATTGAATATGGATGAATGTTAGCTGATATGAAAACTGTTAGGGGGAATGGTTGACGGGTAATTGTTGTGTGATAAAACTTTTCCTGGAAAAGACCATCCACATGTCTAGTCATGGGAACTTCGACAGACCAAAGTAAAGATATCACCAAAATCCAACTTGGTGAATCAATGAGTTTTATTGGGGTTACTCACAGGAATATGGGTGAAGGGTTAGAGGAACAGAAGTGACTCAAAGACAACTGCATCTCCAAAACCCGCGCCACCAGTGATAGCTTACAAAGAGGGGATCTGGATTACACTGCGCAGCCAGCAGGCCGCTCAGCAGGTTGGAGAGTGTCCTTTCCAGGTGCCTCGGTTGGTCCAAACCTGTTTCAGGCAGCTCAGCTTGTTTCTGCTTCCTCTAGGCAGTTGGTCTGCTCTCAGCATCTTCTGGGCTGCTTTTCACCTCTGAGAGTCTTCACTGCAGGCTCATCTCCCTAAAGTCTGAGAGGGAGTCTCAATTTTTATTGCTTTTTCTGGCAGGGAGGGTCCTGTTGAGTCTGGTTAGTTTCAGGGACTTCCTGAAGCTATTGTGAGTCGTTTACTTTCCTGTAATAAGATACATACAGCAATGAGAAAGGGTTTTAAGACTGGCCAGATGGCCCACCAGGGAAAGGTGCTTGATACTGGTCTTGATGACCTGAGTTCAATCCCTGGGACCCGTATAATGCAGGGAGAGCACTGGCTCCCTCAGGCTGTCCTTTGACCTCCACACATGTGGCACATGTGTGCACATACACTCACTTACACACAGTAAGTGAAAAATTTAAAGCATAATGGTCTGACTTGTTACATACATTTTAAGTCAAGAGCTTTCTGCAGGAGGGAATGCTTCAATCCCAGAGGAAGTGTCTACACAACAGTGATTGACATTTATATAGTTATATAGATTGGCATTTATATATGGCTCTCTTGTTTCAATGGGAACAGGTAGGCATTACGGAGAGAGCAGGCTACCCCTGAAATCCAGCAGTCAGCCGCTGAATCTATCAATCAGCTCTAAGTGTGTCCTGATGCAACTGAGGGCTAAGAAGTGATTTTGCTCGTGATAAACTCTAGATAAAAATGTGTAAGTTGAATCTAATCAAGATGTTAGCTCTAACTTTCCACGTGTAAGGTATCCAGGAGACGGAAGACGCTCACTACAGGGAAGCAATCCAATCCAGCAGAAGGGTCATTCCGCAGAGTTGACCTCACAGAATCCATACGGATAAATGCTTCCGCTTCCTTCCTATGCAAAATTTCAGGTTGTTCTGTGCAGCTGAGCATCCTGTCACAGTGAAGGGGCCATTTCAATAACATACTAGATTGGGTCACCTTTCTTTATTCTTCTGTGTCCCTCACTATCAGTTCATGATTTACATACTCCAGGAAGGCGGTTAAGATTACTTATGCCTTCCGTATAGGCTTTGCTTTCTGAGCAAGCCACACTTAGAGGAAGTGAAGTAGTTCCCACAGATTTGAAGAAGTATTAAGTTATGTAATATTTTCTAGATCACATAGGGCTTCTGGCTTGATTAGCATAAGGACCGCAGTTATATGCTTATTGAGATTTTAGAACAGGAATAGTAAATGGGTAAGTCTGACCTAGTGAGAGTTGAAAAGAATTCAGAAGCTATACTTAATTAGCTTTATTTTTTTATTGAATGCCATGTGACGATGTCTCATAAATCCTCGCTTGTCTTCATTAGACTGGAAGATTACGTTGATGGAAGGGAAGAGAGGAAGGTAATTACATATGTTATAGAAGGAAATTTATGTGGATCATTTTTGTGAGCCTTGGGCAGTCAGTGTTCATAGGTAGCTTCATATCAGCTTGCCCTGCCCTAATCTTGTTAATCACAGAGAGTCTGATTGCTTTCTGGTGCATGTTGTCCTAGATAAGCATGGAATAAACCTTTCTATCAAGAAGCCCTGGTTTTCTTTAAGACTGAAAAATCGTGGGGCTGCAGAGATGGCTCAGCGGTTAAGAGCACTGTCTGCTCTTCCGGCAGTCCCAAGTTCAATTCCCAGCAACCATATGGTGGCTCAAAACTCATCTATAATGGGATCTGATGCTCTCTTCTGTCATGCAGGTGTACATGCAAATAAAGTGCTCATATGTATAATAAATAAATAACTTAAAAAAATGATGTCAGGGTTACAACTAGGTCATAAGGGTACTCTTTGCAACGGCAGTAACCAAGCATGTGTGCATGCCACAGAGTGTGTGTGGAGGTCACATGACCACTTCCTTTTACCATAGGTATCCGAGGGACTGAGCCTCAGCTTATCTGACTTGGCAGCAAACACCTTTCTTTATCGACTGGACTGTTTCACCGTCCCTCTTTATTTATCTTTGTCTTCTACTGCTGAACAATGTATTTTATGTATTTATAACATTGTTGATGGACATTTGGGTTATTTCTACTTTTTAGCTACAGTAAATAATGCTGCCACAAACATTTAAATATATGTCTTCGGATAACTTTTTTTTCTCTTACTTTTGTACACAGGAGTGGAATTTCTGAATCATTTGGAAATTCGATGCGCAAGTTTTTGGGGCATTATCAAAAACAGTTTTGGGAACAGTAATTTGGAAGCTACCATTTTCTCTATTGACAATATATACATTGGCAATGTATGAGTGTTCCAATTTCTCTAACACTTGTTATTAACTACCTTTTTGAGTGTAGCTACATTCGTATGTGTGAAATGGTAGCTGACTGTAGGCTTTTTTCTTATGTTGTAATCTTTGGAAGTAAACTCTGGTTGCTAGATTCACAGGTAGGGATTTTTTTTATAGTGAGGAAATCAGGATAGAGACCTGTAGATTTCTGACTAAAGATATCCAAATATACAGCAGTGGATTTTGATACTTGTAGACACAGAAGAGGAAGATGTCTTGCAAACCCTTGAACACAACACGAAGAGCACGTTCTGGAAGGACAAATCCTCCCCAGGTGGAAGGAGACCAGTATTATTGGTATACGCTATCAATGCAGAAGAACCCATATCTTGCAACCAAAGCATGGCAGGGGGAAGAGTGTAGGAAAATGTATCCAGACCTGATATGCAGCTGGCTTTGCATCTAAGAGACTATTCTCCATTTCCAGGGGTCCCTTAACAGTGCCTGTGAATTACATTTTTCCCAACTCAGTTTTAACTTTGTATCATTCAAATTTAATTATAAAAACTATATTTAACTTGAACTCCAGTTCTTTAATTCTTATAGTACAACAAGAATATGGATGTGTTCTAGCATCAATAAAGCACTGATTTCCTTTTTCTATGCTGCAAAGCACATGATTACAAAACCTGGCTGTTTATGCTATAAAAGGTAAGAACCTTCAAAACGTGTTTTCCATTGAAATTTCATTTTTAGACTTTAGCCTTCTTTAGAGAGAAAGCCCTTTCTTATCAGGCTGGGTCTGAAAAAAGAGAAGAAATAATATAAAGGAGAAACACAGGACAAGGTAAACAAGATGTCTCAGTAAAGTTTTAAACAAAATGTAAAAAAAAAACAAAAAACAAAAAACAAAAGCACAACCCTTTTTGAGCATGAAAGTAATTCATCGTTGCAGAATATTTGGAGAATACAGTATATAAAGGAGGTAGTTGAGATCAGGTGTTCCTTACCACACCAAAATAATTATTGACGCTTTGGTACATACTCATATAGTTTTCTCAGTATGCAAATACAGTGACTCAGGCCATCACCAATACCAGTCCAAGATGGTGAGTACAATCTCCCAGTAGAGATCTAGGTATTCTAGAAAATGTAGGAATTCTCACCTTTCAAGATTTCTGCCAATATCTAGAGTCTAAAAAGGAAGGGAAAGAAGAGTGGTGGGGAGTTGACATAATTTCAGGATTCTTAGTTTACATACCAGGTATCAGGCTAGATCTGCTCCCTAATGAGGAAGACAAAGAAGACAGAGCAGAAGATAGTTGAGTGTGAGAATATTGACTTGCTGTGGAGCCCTAGAAGAATGGTGGGGTTATGACCACTGTGTGCTGTTTTTCCTCTTAGGGCTATCTCAGGAAAGGGAGTGACCTTGTCTTCCATAGATGAAGCATATCATGGTGCCAGCTGTGGACTGTTGAAGACAACCACAGAAGGAATCAAGACAAGGAGTAACCTTGTACAGGTGGAAAACAAATCCATTTGGAGCTGGAGAGGTGGTTCAGAGGTTCAGAGCACCGGCTACTCTTCTGGAGAACTCCAGGATTGATTCCTAGCGCTCATATGGTGGCTCACAATCATCTTAAACTCCAATCAAGGGGAATCCGATGCCCTCTTATAGTCTCTGGAGGTCCTAGGCATGCATACGCAGCACAGACATAGCCACACAGGTGAAATACCCATATGTATGAAATAAGATAACAGTTTTAAAAAAAAGAATGAATCAGTTTAGCTCCAATTATTTTGTACATTTTCTGGAAAAAGAATCTTTGGGATATGTTTTAATGTGATAACTTTATTATTTATTTTTCAGCCCAAGCTACTTGCACGCTTAACCAAATGTTTCACGTACAAGAGTAGACACATGCTCACAGAGTCTGTTGTGCTTATTACCATGCTTAATGACAGGGGCAGAAAATTGCATTGTTCTGTGGAAAGCAACTATGGATATTTGAAGAATGGGCATCTTTGTTGGCCTTACAATGACTAAACAATGTTTAGCTTTCAACCAATGTGATTTTTTTTTCTTCTTCTTCTTCTTCTAGAAAGTTTTAACAAGTTGCAAGCTCTGCATTGGTCGTGTGCCTATTCTAGTCATGGGTATTGGATAAATATTCAACAGCACCAACGATTGTGAAGTTTCCTATGTCTGCTCTAGAAAGGGTTTCTTCAGTAGTGCTATGGATTAAGAGTAGCCCTGGGCCACAAGAACAAGACACGTGGAAATGTTGCCCACAGCTCCATCCCACACAAGATGTCAGAACAAAAGGATCAGTATATGGTGGTAACTCCTGCTGTCTTCTCTGCGTACTTAGCTGCCCTTGCTTGTTATTGGCCCTTTATGAATGAGGAGTTGAATGAGCCTCTGATAAGGCAACTGGAAAGTTCTGGCATTTGAGAAAGGGTAACCTGTGAGTGTGGTCCTGGGTTTTACTTACATATTTACATCTCCCCGGGTCTGGCTGCAATTTGAGAAGAATTTGGAAATAAGGAGATAAGTGTTCGTGCACTCAAACGAAGGGCAGAAGTCAGTCTGTCCCCCTGTGATCTGCAGTCTGGGCCTCGTATCTGTGAGTTGAATCTCTCTTGCATGTGGGACGAGGGTAGCTTGTGCAACAGAGGCTCCTGTGTGCATCTGACAGGAGAAGTTTGTTCCGGGTGTCATAGTGTTGTTTTCATCTTGATAGACTAGAGCAATCTGGTGGGGTGGCAGGGGTGGGGGTTGCTGGGGGTGGGGGAGTGCTCAGGCAGGTGAACAATGACCGCTTACATGCTGTGTGCAGAAATACAGCACAGTGGAATGGAGAGGTGAGCTGAGGCAACCGAGAAAGGGAACTGGGGATTTCAGAAAGGGCAGCATCGGTGAAGGCTAAAAATGACCAGGAAAATCTGCAACGGGTGCTGGAAAGTCAACAGGAAGCCCTGTAACATGCCCACTCACCTGTGGTACCAACACCGTCTGCCAACCTTAGGTTATGATGGGAATTCAAAGCTCAAGAGAGAGAGAGGGACTGGAGAGATAGCTCAGGGACGAAGAGTGCTGGCTGCTCTCCCAGAGGATCCAGGTTCATTTCTCAGCACCTCCATGGTAGATTCCTACTACCTCTAACTCCAGTTCCAGGGGATCCGACACCCTCACATAGATATACATGCAAGCGAAACATCAGTGCACATAAGGTAAAAATAAATAAAATATTAGAGAGAGAAGCCCGTCTTAGTCTGTGTCTACGCTTCATGTTGATGTATTTATTTTTAACCTTGGTATCAGGAAATACTGCTTCTTAGGGCATGGCTATTCACCTATGTGAGTGGATCTCAGAGTTACCTGAAAGGATCCTGTGTAAGCACGTAGGTAGCCGGGCTGTCTGTCCCTTTGATGGCATGGCCTCTTTAACTCCGAGGCTTCGTAAAATCCCAGTGGACAGAAGTTTCCTCCAGCTCTGGCGTCAGCAGCATTGATGGCTGTATGCCACAGTGCTAAAAGCTTCTGCAGTCCTCCTTTGCTGGCCCTGCTTCTGGCTGGCAGCAGGTGCGGCTGCCTGGATTTGGTTCACCCGTCCAGGGTCAGAGAGACAACCAACAGAACTTGAATGCCAATGGAGCAACTCCATTCTGGGTCTGGGTCTTCGGCACTCTGTTTCCACTTGTGTCAATTTGGCCACTGAGGGATGTTGTGGAGACCACTGGAGGAGCAGATGGGAGCCCAAATTTTGTCATTCTTCCATTAAATAGATGATTAGAGTGTATGTATTTCTCCTTCAGTTGCCTCTGGTGTCATGCCTTAGCCCTCTGCGGGTGATTTCCACTGGAGGGGAGCTGCCTGAGTGTGTTCTGTTGTTGTAGTCTGACCAGCATGTGTCCTAGGAGCTGGAATCTGCATGTTCTCCCAAAAGGCTTGGGGAGGCTTCCTCTGTGAAAACTGGCTTTGCTCCCTTGGCTTTGATTTACATTTTTGCATAATCTAGGACAGGATTCCATGGATCTCATGTGCTGTCTTGTGCTGTGGGTTTAGACAGAGTCACAGACTGCATAGAAGTTCCTGAATGAGCACACCAGCGTCACATGATATTGCCTTCTGTGCTGGCTTGGATTTTAAGAGGAGGCTGGGCATGGTCTGATTCTGGCTTTTAGAAGCATGGTTTTGTCTAGCACACTGCACAAATAGATGTGCCCAAATTCAACTGGTGGTGGAGAGCAGATTTCACAGTTTTGCAGAGTCTGCCATTGAATCTAACATGTTGGCTTCATCGTAATTTTCTGAGTTTAGGGAAATTGTCTTGAGAAGAGGATCTGGGGTAAGAGTGTGAGCTGGGCTAACACAAGGCTTTGAACCCGTAGCAGCTAAGATATGGAAATAAAGCGATGCAAGATTAAGCTTAAGTTTACAATTCAATTCTGTGCTATTTTTTTTTTAAAGGTCGAGTCTCACTTGAGAACCTCCAACCAAAGCACCCCAATAACTTCTTATTAAAAATTCTTATTCTAAATAGGTTTATTTGAAGAACGATGTCTGGAAGACAGAGGTGAAATTCAGGCCTTAAAAAACCCATTTTCTGTATTTAATATTCTGCCTTTTATTAAAACTTCTCTTTCTAATTAGGTTTATATGATGTAGGAAAAATAAAAGAGATAAACTAAATGCATAAGACTGTTTTTATTGTTTGAAAGCAGGATTGTTGAAATATCAATGTATGTTTTTAAAATAAGAAAAAGTGCATGTTTAATATCATGAGGTATTTAGAATATACATATGTGAGAAGATGCCTTATATATTGTGCAATAAATTGACATATTGTAGGAGTTCATGAGAGATTTGTCTTTCTGATTTTTGGTATTATTTGAATCTTTGTACTCAGCATATTTATTTATTTTTTTAAAAACCTATTTGAAAGGTCAACTTCAGCACTCTTTGAAAAGATTCAATTATCTTCACGGAGAAAAGAAATTTCTAATGGATTTCTTAAAGATAAGACATAATGTAGGCCAGTTCTTAAGTGGAGGGAACTCAGGAAATGAGGTGGAAAGAGGTAAACACAAAGAATTAGAATATTTGAATAAAGAGTGGAGGTAGACCACGCTCTTGGCAAATAACGTGTCTATTTACTCCATTATATGTAGCCACTGTGACCAATGCCTTCAACTCAGGAGACACTAAAAGAATATGATCATGTCCCTTAAGGAGTGTCTCATTAAGGCAGAACATGAGATACTTAGTACATGAGATACTAAGGGACAACTCCAAGAAACTGTTGTGTAATTGTTTCCTTTGAGATTGAAGCATTCCATCTGGAAGGGTACCTCCTTAATCAGAAAGGTGAACAACTCAAAACAGCCTCAGGAAGTCCCTGAAAGTGACCGATTCACTAGGCATACAGCCGGGGTATGTAGTGAAAACTGAGGGTCCCTCTCAAACAAGCCCTGCTGCAAAGAAAACTGAGACCAGACCAGTAGCCTGGCAGAGGGCAGAGACAAGCCAAGCTGTCTGGAAAAGGCTCCCTGAAAGGACACTCTCCAAGTGGCTGAGCTGCCGTCATATTTCAGACTGTATAGTTCCCAGTGCTTCGGGTTCCCAGCCTTGTGAACTGTCACCCGTGCTCGGATGGGCTGTGGTGATGCAGTAGTCTTTGAATTATTTCTGTTGCTGTATGGAACTCCTTACCCTGAGAGGTCTAACAACTCCAAAGCCTCCAAGAGACCCCCAGAAGGCCCCAATCTGTTTGGCTAATCTGACTCCACGCTTGGAACATACAAAAACAGTTTCTGGAAATCCTGAAGCTTGCAGGCAGCCAGTCAGCTTAAAGGTTAACACATGGGCTTGAGCTAAGTATAATCATTTAGCAAACCCGAGGAAAAGCCCTTAACAACTCTGGAAAGTTCCTACATGCTTAGCCAATCCTAAATTCCCCATACTTCCTGAGTCAACCAATCAAACGAAAGGTTACCTCACTCCTTCTGGAAGTCTTACAAATTGCCTTTAAATTGAGCCTGCATGCTCACTTCTGGGCCCCATTCTAAGGAATGGTGGCCCCAGCATGCTGGTAAATTCCTGCAGAATAAATGCTTTTTGCTTTTGCATACCACTTGAGTCTGGGGTCTTTCCTCAGTGAGTCTTGGACCCTAACAGGTGGTGTGGTGGCTATTATTGGTTGTCAGCTTCACTACTTCTGGAAGTAACCGAAGCCCAAGCTGCTGGACATAGCTGTCATGGATTTTTGGTGATTGGATCATTTGAGATGGGAAAACCTATCATAGGTCTGGACCATACCTTCTGGTGGCAGCCCACATAAAGGACATGGAAGAAGGAAATGCTCGCTCTTTGCCTGTTTGCTCCCACTCTTGCTGGCAGGTTCATTCGTTCACTGATATTGTAACCTACTTCTTTGAAATTCTGAAGTATACCAAAAACCTTACAGACATCCAGCCTTGTGGACTGGACAACTGTAGGATTCTTTCACTTTCCATCAGTTGTTGGAATACTCAGACCACAACCTGTTAGCCACTCTAATAAATCCCATTTTTATTCATTCTATCAGTTCTGTTTCTCCAGAGAACCTTGACTAATACAGACGAATAAACCACCTGTAACCATCTTCCTCAGAAGAATTTATAATTTCTATATTTATGTTCAGATGCTATGAGAAGATGGAGGGATCAGTGATTAATTCTCTCTCTCTCTCAAAAAAAACCCCACATATGCTCATGGCATACAGAAGGTGAGAATTATCTTATTGCAAGTAGAGTTGATAGCTACATATTCCAGGCAGAGGCATGAGGAAAACACAAAGGGCTGAATGCCATACCATTTGGAACAGGTTGGTGAGGAACGTGGGAAAGTTTAGATTGTGTAGGTCCCAGTTAGACTTGGTCCTATAGGTGATAAAAAGTCCCCAGAACTATGCACTTACTACAGTAAAATAATACAAAAGCATAATCCGGAAATTAGAACAACTAGTTACCAGTATGGTAGTCAACCAAGGCTATGCACCTTTAACTGAACGCCTTTTGGGGTCTAGATGTTCTTCTGTATTTACCTGCTGGTTAGTTTTCACTGTAAATGGATATAACCAAGAGTCATCTGGGAAGTAAGTCTTTAAGAGGAATTGTTTAGGTCAGGTCTGTCTGTGAACACATCTGTGGGGGATTTTTTTTTTAAATTTTTCTATTTTTGATCTTTGAGATAGGACGGCCCACCGTGAATGTGGGTGGCACCACTGCTTGGGCCCTGAGCTGTGTAAGAATGAAGAAAGCTCACTGAGCAGAAGCAGAAGCAGGCAGGCAGCATGGATGCATTGGTTCTTTGTTGGCTCTTGATGTTGGTACTTTCTGACTTTCCTGCATCGCGGCTTCAAATTGGAGTTCGAAGCCAAGAAACCTCTTTCTGCCACGTAGAAAGTTGCTTTTGGTCAGGGCGTTTTATCACAGCAACAGAAGTGAAACTAGAACACTGGGTAACACTTAATTAAGAGTTTTTCTAATTAAAAAAAGACTATATTTTCATTTCATGTGTATGGGTGTTTTGCCTTGCATGCCCGAAGAGGGCAGAGGAAGGCATTGGATCTTTTGGAACTGGACTTACAGATGTTTGTGAATCTCCACATGGGTGCTGGGATTTCACCGTGGGCTCTCTAGAAGAGCAGCAAGTGCTCCTAACCACTAAGCCATGTCTCCGGCCCCATGTTTTGTAAATCTTACTGAAAACATATGTATTCAACACTGCATTAATTTATTTATTTCTATGTGGGGGCAGAGACCCTTTTCCTCTACCGTGTGCATTCTGGGAATGGAAGCCAGGTCATCAGGCTTGGTAGCATGCGCCTCTACCAGATACCATCTTGCCAGCCCCTAAAATATATTTTTTCTTAATTTTAGAGTAGATTTAGATTTATAGAAGAGTTTCAAAGATAGTACAGAAAATTCTGTATACCCTACACTTTACATGAGTATATATTTAGTTAAGATAACTTTATTATGGTGCATAAAATGTTTGAAAGTCTATGCTTGATTTAAATTTTCTTAGTTGTTAATTCTTTTAGCCTCAATTTATTTATTTTCAAAATAGGTTCTCATTGTATGGCTGTGGTTGACCTGGACTTACTGTGTAGAACCCCTGGGTCTTGAACTCAGTGATGAGATTGCCTCACCTTCCAAGTGTTTGGATTAAAGGCATGTCCTACTATGGCTGACTTGACTTTTTTTTTTTTTTTTTTTTTTTTTTAAGACAAAGATTTACTGTGTAGCCCTGGCTGGCCTGGAACTCACTACATAGACCAGGCTGGCCCCAACTCAAGAGTTTTGCCTGCCTCTGCCTCCCAAGTGCCGTATAATCAAATAACAGGTAATAATTATTTTATGTGGTAGCCCTCTTCCATATACATACCCATCTATTTCCTACTTAACCTAGCTCTTTCCCCGTCACCTATTATCTTTTCATGCAGAGCAAGCGAGAGAACACAGGGGCTGTGGTTACAAACTGCTAACTGCAAACTTCAGAAACAGAGGCCAGAGCCCCCTTCTTAGTCACTTCACCGTGCTCCCTCTAGGACACCGGGCACTGACTGAGGGAGAACGAGTACACTTGTAGCACACCTGGCTTCATGAAGGCGGCTTACGGCAAGCGCTCTTACCAAAGCTCCCTTCTCCTTGCAGGAGTCTAGGGAGGCGTGCGAGGTACCTCACGGTGACATAATGCTCCAGCAAGGGCCGGAGGACTAGGAAGAACAGTAGTCGTGTGATGCCTAACAGTTCCCATCAAATATATCTGGATTCCTGCTAGTACTCAGTTTTGTAATCTCTCCTTGGATAGGCAAATGGTTTTTCTTCTTGAAGAAAATGTCCCGAGACAAGAATTTTTGGGTCACGGTTTAATCAATTTTCAACGTTTAAGTAAGTTGCTTTCTAAAAATTTATTTTGCTTTCACGATGACAAAACATTTAAAATTCTAATTAAAAAACATTCAACCTATTGATTCCGTTAACAAACACTTTCTCACAAGGGTGAGGTCAGTTTTGTTTGATTACTACACTGTTGATTCTTTTACACCATTCTGGCACATAGAAGGTAATGAATAAATATTTGTTGAATGAATGAATGAATCCTGAATCAATTCAAAGAGACACTAGAGATTTCTTGGCGATACTCTGGGCAGGCAGAGACCATAGAGAGTTTGAGAAAGGCAAATGTAAGAGTTGTTCAATAACCCTAATTTTTTTAAAAATTTTTATTTATTTATTATGTATCAGTGTTCTGCCAGCATGTATGCCTGCATGCCAGAAGAGGGCTCTAGATCCCATTATAGATGGTTTTGAGACACCACGTGGTTGCTGGGAATTGAACTCAGGACCTCTAGAAGAACAGCCAGTGTTCTTAACCTCCGAGCCATGTTTCCGGTCCAAGAACCTTAAGATCTTTTAAAGACTTGTGTGTATGTAAGCCCCCCCTCCCCCGTGTCTGTAAGAAGAAAGAAGCAAGAGTCTCTGGGGTAGCCGTTCTCAACCTGTAGGTCGCGACCCCTTCGGTGACCCTTCATCTCTAAAAATATTTACATTGTAAACCATAACAGGAGCACAATTTACAGTTAGAAAGTAGAAATAAAAATGGTTTTATGGTTGGGGGCTTACCACAGCGTGAGGAACGGTATTAAAAGAGTCGCAGCGTTACGAAGGTTGAGAATCCTGCTGTAGGCAGTCCGTGCTCTCCTTGTGGTCTTCTCCAGCTGGAACTCTGAACTCCCTGAATTTGTAAAACTTTATTCTCAGAACGATCTATTAGCGTTTACAACTTTTTCCCTATTTCTTTCAGTGTCTCACTACGTACCGCTGGCTGGCCTGGAACTCGCTTTGTAAACCAGGACGGTCCGGAACTCACAGAGAGCCACCTCTAAGCATGAATACTATACCTTTCTTTCTAAAAGGTAAGGGGTGGATCCTCCAACATCAAGTGTGTTTCCTGGAAGTAAAGTGACATTATCAGCAGTGTCAATTAAGCCCTGTTTACCTGGTACAAAAACTAGATAACGTATGACAGTTTTTATAAAGCAGTAGCTTTTAAAAACGTCATTCTGGATCAGGGAAGCAGCCTTACCAGGCCACAGAGGAAGACAATGCAGCCAGTCCTGATGAGACCTGATAGGCTAGGATCAGAAGGAAGGAGAGGAAGACCTCCCCTATCAGCGGACTTGGGGAGGGGCATGCGTGGAGAAGGGGGAGGGAAGGTGGGATTGGGAGGGGAGGAGGGAAGGGTTTATGGGGGGATACAAAGTGAATAAAGTGTGATTAATAAAAATTAAAATAAAAGATATTAAAAACCAAAAACAAAACAAAAACCCAACAAAAAAACAACCCCCCCCCCACGTCATTCTGCTTCCAGGAAGATCTCACACACTTGATCTTTAGAAGTCTTTGTAAAGGGGCTGGAGATGCTTTCAGAGAGTAGACTGCTTGCCTACTGTGCCTCCACTGCATAGCGCCACAGAAACAGGTGTGGTGGCTTCTACCTGGAATTCCCATCACTTGGGTGATGGTGTCAGGATGATCAGAAGTTCAAGGTAAGTCTTCAGTCACACGGTGTGTTCAGAGCTAGCCTGGTATTCTTAAAGCCTTGTCTCAAAAAAAATTTTTTTTTTAAATATTCAGAATTTCTAAATTTAGACCACCTATATTGAAACTAGGTAGGATCAAAATGACCTTTGGAATAAGTAAGCTTTCCCTGCAGCCCCAAGTAGTTAAAAAGAGAATAATGACCAGTTCTCCCAGATTTATTCAAAAGATTGTGAGAACCCAGGAAACTGTTCTGGAGAACTACTGAAGTGTGTGTGTGTCCAACAAAGGTCTATGTTAGGAGCAAATGTTGTGTGAAGATACATGGGGTTTTAGAACTGGAGCAGTGATGGGGGTGGACATTTAAAAGGGAAAAGCTGAAGGCCAAAGGTCATCTGCAGGATATACTTTCGTTACTTTTACTATTCTTGGCGTATACAGTAAGGGCTGTGGTTTCAAGGTCATTATAATTGTATAAAAACACATTAAAGCTCTAAATAAAATTAGTAAAAGAAAAAAAAAGACAATAAAGCATAGAAGTGTGGTCATCTGTTTTGAGGTAACTATTTTGGTTTTGACCATGATTCTGAAAAACCAAGAATATGGTAAAAATGACTAATGGTTTTGTGCGTAATTGTGCTTTTCTGTGAAGAGCTTGTAAATGTTCAGGTGTGGGTTTAGTCTGACAACCAAAGCAGAAGTCTGTGTTGGTACCTTGAGAACTACAGGAAGCAGAGGATTGGAGTGAGGCTCAAATGCCCAACCTCACACAGAGGGAAGTAATTGCCTTCTTTAGAGCTTGATTTGACTCCTAATTGTTGATAAAATGAATGACATTTAGAAGTGGTTTTCTTATATTGTTTTTATTTTGTGATCTGTTTTGTAATTCACCAGCGGATATGGTGGCTGGCTGTTTCTTAAAGCTATCAGGTCAGTGGAATGACACAAAATGTTAATTTGCTGCACAGATGAGCTGAATTGTTTTCTTCTTTCAGGTGAGAGTTGTTGAACAGAAGATTTGATTTTCCAACTTCCAAGTTACTATTCTTTGGCCAACATTCCACCATTTGGGATATGTTTCTATGCTGTCAGCCAAGGATTCTTCATTCAAATCTAAGCCACGGTCAACAATACTTAAAGAGCGCGCGCGCGCGCGCACACACACACACACACACACACACACACATGCTCTGGTGCAGTGAGTGACTCCATCTCTGGATTCTCTCCATCAGGATTAACTAAAGCCCCATTGAGAGCACTCATGTATGGAACCGCACACTCAAGTTTAGACAGAGCCTCTGGGTGAGGAGGTGATAAGCCACGTTGATTCTTATACACAGTGATATCCTGGAATCACTGAAACGACTCAAGGAGAGCCCCCTGAGAACACTGCTCCTTAGAGTGTCTGCCGGAGGAAAAGGAGAGGATCCTGGGACAAGGAAGGAGGTGAGGTGAGCTGGAGGTATCAGAGCTAAGCTTTGGCTCCTGCCATGAATGTGCCTAGGGCCTGTTCCTGGGGACATCATTGTTTTGGTCAGTGGTCCTATGACTAATCTGTCTCATCCAGGAAAGTGGGAGACGTGAAAACCCCGCTTTGGAAATGGCACTGCTAGACCACAAGAATGCATGAAAAACAAAGCATTCTCAGAGATAAACTCCCTTGACTTAACTGAGCCCCTGAGGGTAGAGGCGTTTTTATTTGTGCTGGCCCCAGTGACATGTGGTGTAGATCCAGATATGTCCTGGGTCTTGTGATCATAGACTTTCTTTTGAAAACAGTTGCTGACAATCTGTCACTCCTTTGTGCCCGTTTGAAAATGTGGGGTATCAGCTGCTGTCGCTGTAGGTCCGTTTCTGTTTTCCAGCAGGTGGGTGTGTCTGTTTCTTTTCTTTCATCTCCATCCAGCTTTCTTCTTTCCGGCACTTTCCGGTTTGTCAAGCCAAGTATGCTTGTCATGTTGGAACCCAGCCCCGGGATAGTCACCAACTCTCTTTGTATTAGTGTCTGCTTTGCCTGTGTGTCCAACTCTTCCTTATCTTCTCCAAGGCTGTGAGCCCCTCCCTGAGCTCACCTATGTCTGAGTTTTAAAACTGTGGGACGTTCACAGACTGCCAGCTTACCTCAGAGGCTTCCTTTCCTGGCAATCCATTCTTGCCATGCACTTTCTGCTCAGCCGCCTTGGCCATCTTTCTCTTTTCTCTCAGTGTTTTCCTTCTCCGCCCTGCTAGCTGCTTTGGTAGGTCCTCTGAAGGAAACGGAAGAGCTCAGGAGATTTTCGAGTCAGACTAGGATCTGAATCCCATCTTTTAAACTCTGAAAATAATAATTCTGACACTGAGTTGTTGTAAACGCTTCTTGAAAAAAAAAAAAAATGAAACAGTACAGAACACGGCACCTATAGGAAATGAACTCCATACAAGGTGGCCACTATTATCTATCTGATTTTTGTAAAAATGAAACAAAACCTTCCCATGGTACAGATTTTCCTGAGTTTCCATGCCCAAGAGAGGTGGGAGGCAGAGAGGTATACAGTCCCCAGCCATTGACCCTAAAGGAAGCAGAAGCAGGGAGAAGCTCTGTGACACCACAGTCAGCAGGGTCTCCTGTGTACTCCTGGGCCTCTTTAAGCACAGGCTTGAGGGGAATCCTGTGGTTCCCTCAGTGCCATTTTGTTGAGGGAAAGCCTTGAAACCCCAAGTGGACTAGTTTAAAATGTCCCAGGAAGTTCCCTTAGTGGGCCATGAAGCCTCTCTCATGCTCTCTGTTCTCATGTTCTGTCCTGGTGCTGACATGGTCCTGTAGCCTCCTGATACACTTTCTGTGGCTACTAATCTCTCCTGTTCAGGGGAGGCAAAAATTATGTAGATCGAAGGATCTACGGATGAACTATTGATGGTTTATTAATCTCTGAGATAGCCCTCCTCCAGGCTTGAGTTTCAAAATAAAGTCTACTCTTTGTTCTCTTTCAATCCTGACCTTTTCATTCTGTGGCTTGCTCTTCTTCCAAACATTTCAGGTAAGCAGATGATACAGCAGAAAAGCATTCCACCCAACGGAACAAACCTTCCAACACCCAAAACTCTCCAGAAGTCACCAAGCTCCATTCTTTCCTTCGTGCTGCCCCAAGCTTTGTTCATTTTTGAACTTAGCTGTTTCGTCTTCCCGGTCACTGCCGGCTCTGTGAACACACTTCTGGCCGCTTCTCTTCTCAGGACCCTCCAAACCTTCCTGTCTGTGCTCTACTTGCTGCAGATCCCAGGCTTCTTAGAGTCAAATTGTTGTTGTTTTAACTGACTGTATGCCTTCTGTGGGTCCAGCAGCATTTTCCTTCTATGGAGAGTAGAACAATAATTTTAAAAAAGTGCAGTATAAATGTATCGAAAGGCTATTGATTTTGCCCTGCTCATATTACAGTTTTTTTTTTTTCCTTGTCAGATCCTGCTTCTCGCCAACATAGGATTATATTAGGCACTTGGGGACAAAGATGACATGGAGAACGAAAATCTGGAGATAATCCTATAAGCTTATTTAGAACAAAGGTTTAATTATACCCCTATCAACCGAGTCTTTTATGTGAGCTGAGTTGAAATAAACAACAAATTTGTGAGCTTCATCTGGTCTGCTTGCATTGCGGCTGTAAATGCAGAAGGAACCCAGACTCAGGTGGAGGAGACTCTGCACAGGATAACTGGGCTGCGTGTGGTCAGAGAGCAATATGTGTCAAATGCATCACTGCGTACATCTTCGGCCTTTCTATGTGAAGAAATAGACATTTGACAATTTGTTTCAGGGTGGACTGAAACTAGTCTGGGAATGTCATGTACTTTCTAATGACTAATTTCCCTCATTTATAAACCGAGAGGCTAAGTGGTGCTGTTTCTGGAGATGGAGGTAGCCAGGTGCCAGGGTATGTGTGGGTGAATAGAAATGAGAAGGGGGTACTGACGGGGACTAACTTGCATTGTTGCCAAGGGGCTGAGCTCTTGTCCTCCTATGTCTTCACCTCTTATACTCCATGTCAGCAGTCTGAAGAAGCTGATGGCTAGAGGTAGAGCCTACGACAGCCTGAAAGGGTATTTGTGTTATCTGCTAGAAACTTCTTCAATCTCCCTCCACTACCAATCCCCAGTATGGCTTTATTGTGAAAATGTTTAAGAACTGTTGCAGTATAAGGCATGGACCTACAACAAGGGAGACAGGTGACTCTCTGGAACCTAAGGTCTAATTATCTCTGGTCTGGACCCGAAAGGGCCTCCAAGTGTATCCTCTTCAGACAGAGTGATCTTTGCCACGTGTACATACCACTTGGTTACATTTGCCCCTCGGTTCTTACAAACTTTCTGGGGTTCCTATAAGCTCTTAGGACAAAGAACATCGCCACTGTAGTTTCTAGATTCTCCCATAGCATATCCCTTATCTGCCTGTGGTACAGTGGATAGTTGGCTTACTGTGTGAAGCTATCACCCCCGAGAGGAAAGAGAGGACACTCCCTTCATAACTACGTTCTCAGTGACACTTTGATACAGTGTGTGGCATAGACCAGGAATTTATTAAATGATCTTTGGATAGATAAATTAACCAGAAGACTTTCCTCACGTGTATCTTGCTGTCTGCTCCCGGGTTTTCGTTGTAAATACACCCGAATGTGTGTTTAGTAAACAGTTTTATAGAAGATACTTGATATTTTGTATACTGTTACAAGGCAACCACCCGGGTAGGGGCGGTGGCAGACATCTGGGAATTCTTCCAGGTTGCTGTCATTGCTTCACTGCCAGCATGTACATACTTACGTGGTACACTCTCTTCTATTTCCCAACTGATCCTCCTCATTGTGTTCTCAGCAACTTCCAGCTGTTGCCATAGGCTCGTTTCTACATGTAGTTACTTGGTACCGGCCCCCTGCTTTCATTCTTCATTTCCTCCAGCCCTTCTTCTGCGATTCTGCTCAGAAGGTGTGCCCCAAACCCAAACCTAGTTATGTCACTAGTGCCTGAAGATTCTTCAGGGTGTCCCATAAAGGATCAACTCTTAGCACAATGTAGAAAAACCTGTTGTCTTTTGAGGCTTGCCTACTCTTTGATCAACGTAAGGAACATATATTGAGTACCTACCATGTTCCTTAGTATCTACTGGATGGCAAATATTTTCTTATTCTTTATTAGTTTTTTTTTTTCTTGTATGTGTGCTGGAGATTACCTCACTTGTACATGCTTGGCAAGGGCTCTGTGATTGAGCCCTACCTCCATCTCTTTCTATCCCATATTGAAAATATTGTCTAATGGTACAATCACATCTTGAGTAAGATATACATAACATATGTATATATATATATATATATATATATATACATATATACATATATATACACACATATATACATATACATATATATACATATATACATATATATACATATGTATGTCTTAACATATATATGTTTTATATATATATATATATATATATATATATATATTCACACACAGACACATATTTCTTTTTCATCTTTACTTATTTATTTTTGCCATAAAGGGATCTCCCTTTTATTTCCCAGTTCATTACTTTGCAAGACTTAATTTAAGCACTATTTTTTAAAAAATATTGATTGCTTCAATGTATATTTTATCAGTCAATTTTGCTATTTTATACGTTCACACATGTACATTATGTATTTTGGCCTGTCTCTCCACTCCCATTCTTTTATTCCCTTCCTTCCTTTGCCACAGAGTTTAGTCAGCCCAGTCCCTGTGATTCTGAGCTTAGAACTAAACCTCAGAGCTTATAGGCTCACCAGCCTGTGGAGTACAGTGGATAACATGCCTCTTTTTGCCCTAGGGTCTGTCAGTCACCAACAGGTCAGCAGTATGTGGTAGGATCCTTTCCCCTCCCGTAGCTGACATTAGGAGGGTCTCACTTTTGTGAACCCAGTGCCAGTATACCCAGCTGCTATACGCCCATGTCCATGTCCTTACAAGATGGCCTTCCAGCCCTTCCTCGCCCCCCAAGGCTACAGTGCCACCCCAGCCCCTCCACAATGCAGACCTAGTTTTTTTTTAAAATATACTTATCTAATCACCTTCCTTCCCTTAGAAGGATAGACTGGTTTTTTACTGAGTACTCTTTTCAGGCCATTTGTCTTTCTGTTTTTCTTCACAATAATCCTTAGCCTCGAGGTGACATGCTGTTTTGTCTTGATCATTATTGCTTCAAATAAAAGACAGCTACCTGTTAAATAAGAGGCACTCAGTAAATGCTTATTAACTGAGGAAACAGTCACTGAGGATGGGAGACACAATCTATCATTTAGATTACACATCTTTTGTAATAGGATTTAAGAAATCCACATTTATTATAATCTTGTTGATGAGATCTAAAAGTTGATATATTATAAAATATGGAGCCAGGTAGGGAAGCCTTTATTACCAGCACATGGAAGGCAGAGGTGAGTGAATCTATGAATTTGAGGCTAACTTGGTCTACACAGTGAGTTCCAGGCCATCAGGGATACGCAACGAGACTGTCTTAAGTACACAACAACAACAACAACAACAACAACAACAACAAAAAACAACAACAAACAGGATTCTATTTTAGTAAAAGTATTTCATTTAAATGGAATCAAATTGCATTCTGACATTTTAAAATTATATTAACTATGATAGAAAATTAACTTGTATACGTGGAAGAATATACACACAATTGTGACAAATCTCAGTAGTAAAATTTTTCTACGGCCATTTCCTGCTTTGATTTATGATGGCATTTGACGTGGTTTGGAAAGTCAAATGCTGATATTATTCCCCCTGGAACATACCATATTTTCTCTCTGTTGATGAAGATAGCAATTTTAGCAACTCATTTTCAAGTGAGGTCTCTCAGGCATCACTTTTTTCTCAGGACACCTATTTTTACTTCTGTCTCTTGGTTATCCTTAGACATAAAGTCAACATTAACTTACTTCCTGTTAACAGCAAATCCTGTTTAGAGCTCTCTCCGGCATGCGGATTCCGGTGGGGGGGCTGTCTGAGTTGGGACCACTGGAATCTGCTTCTGTCAATGCTCAAATATTTTATTAGTCATCTGCACTTGCCCAGGTCCCTGGTAAAGTACAGTCATTTCTGTCTTATTTACCACTGCATTTCCAAGGGTAAGCATATGCCTGGTAAATATTATTTATTTAGTTATTTAGTGTGTGTGTGTGTGTGTGTGTGTGTGTGTGTGTGTGTGTGTGTTCAGGCATGTGCCAGCAAGTACACTTTTAGGCATGCATGCACTTGGGAGAGCCTGTGTGTGAAGGCCAGAAGTGGATGTCTGGTATCTTCCTCTTTTGTTCCCCTCTTTATTTTTGAGACACTTTCTCCACTGAGCCAGGAGTTCATTGACTCAGCTGTGCTTGCCTGGCCAGTGAGTTCCAGAGGTTTGTCTGTCTCTGCCCATCTAATGATGTGGTTAGAGGTGTACCTCAATTCTGGCTTTTACATTGGTGATGGAGGCTTGGACTCCGGTCCTCATGTTGCGTGGCAGCTGCGTTAATGACTGAGTCATCCGTGGAGCCCCTTTAAGGATTTTTTTGAATGAACAAATGGCCTGCTTAAGGAAGGGAAAACGTGGCTGGAGAGACTGGTATTGAGCGAAATATCAGTGATGTTCCTGCTATGTTCCAGGCCTTGTGTTCACACTGTCCATGTGTTATCAGTTGTACATGAACATTTTGAGATAGCTAAGGTTATTTTATTTTCCGTGATGCCTTTGTATTCCCAGTTGCAGAGCCAAGGAATAAAACAGGGATCACACAAACAGTATCATTGTGTTCCTAATTATGCATTTTTCTTTTTAGTTACTAAATTTGTTCTTTGACAGTTTTACGCCCGTGCATCATGCAAATTGACCACTATTACCCCCATTTTCATATTCCTATTATCCCTGTCTATCCCCCCCTTCTTTACAAATTGCTTCCTCATATTCATGTCTATTTATTTATTTATTTCTGTGACCCAATGAGTTTAGCCAGGATCATTTGTGTAACCATGGATTTGGAGCTATCTGTTGGAGCCTGTGGGCTTAGCTGAAGGCAATATGTGCCTCCTTCCCAAATCTATCAATAGCTAATAGATAAGCAGTATGGGGTAGGAACTCATGAGCCCCTCCTCTTTCCATAATAGATTGTTGACAGAGCCACTCATCACAAGCAATTGTGAATTCATGATTTTGATATGTCTTCGTTAGGGTTTTTATTGCTGCGATAAAACACCATTACCCCAAAACAACTTTGGGAGGAAAGAGTTTATTTTGCTTATAATTACAGGTAACAGTCTCTCACTGAGGGAAGTCAAGGCAGGAACTGGTACGTAGGCCATTGAGGAATGCTTCTTACTGGTCTTCCTCCTATGGTTTTCTCATGGTACCCATGAGCACCAGCCCAGGGGTGGCAGCATGCGCAGTGAGCTGCGCCCTCCCACATCAATCATCAATCAAGAAAATGCATCCCAGAGATGAAACCAGTCTAGTGGGGGCATGTTCTCAGTCGAGGTGACCTCTTCCAGCGTGAAAATAAGACGTAGCTGTGTTAAGTGTTCCTAGATGTAGCCAGCGCTCAATGGTTGCAGTCTAGAAGATGGCACTCCATATCCCTTTACTCTGTCTTCCAGCTCTTACATAATTCCCACTCCCTTTCCCACAACATTTCCTGAGCCTTAGAGGGGGTGCTGCAAATGCTTTGTTTAGGCCTGAGCCCTCAACTGCTACTTACTCTGAACATCTTGAGTAGCCATGGGTCTCTGATTACCAACATTCACTGAACAGAGAGGTTTCTTGGATGAAGGCTGAGGGTGGTTTTGGTCTACTAGTATAAACACAGAGATTAGGAAGGTAGCATGACCTATGCCAAATTAGTTCAACAACAGTGGTAAGTTCCAGGAAACAAGGGAAGAGATGTGGTGGGTGGATTACCTTAGGGGAGGAGGGATAGTAGAACAGAATTGAAAGCAAAGTAAAAGGAGAATTCTGGCATAGAAAAGGCTTGGGTCAGGAGGCGGGAAGGGGCATTGGGGATATGAAGATGTAAGCAGCAAGAGCTAACTATAATGAATAGTGTTTGAAAAGGTTGTATAGAAAACCATTATCTTATAATCCAAATAAAAACACACAGGGAATTATCCTACGTGACTAGAAAATGCTGCTGCTAGAAACAGCAGGTTACCAAGCAAAATTCCCTGTCCAACATATGGGTTAGGGTTAGGAAGACCCTACGCATGCCATCAAACCACACAGGTCCTTGTTAATTCTCTTAGCAGGCTGCTAGAACTAGAGGATAAAATCCTTTTACCAACCTTCTAGATATATGTATTCTATTTGGAATACTCTTAGAAGCTAGGAAATTAGTAAGGGGCTGTGAGGAAGAATGGGATCTTTCAAGAGAGGAGGCATAAAATACAGTGATGTAAAAATAGAAAAGGGAATAGTGGAACAGGAAAGATTAAATGGGGTGGGAGATGGGAAGGCAGGATAGAGGGAGAATTATGGGAAGAGATAGCTAATAAGGAAGACCTCTTGAAAAAGCCATATGGGAACCTAATGCTGCAGAAGCTTCCTAAAATATATACATATGCATATATAAAAAGAGCTTTAATGGAGTTACCTTAGAAGGATATTATAAACCCTAACCAGATATCACATGCTAGCAAATAAAATCCCTAGTACCAAGAATGGGCTACCTTAAAAAAATTTTTTTTGAGTTGTTGGCCAATGGGCTTTCATAGACCCCCAAAACACTGCATGTTATTGCCAATACTCTTGATACTCTAGAACCTGACAATAAGACTCTGCAGTTTAACATACCACATACTTGAATTGTAGAATATAGAGAAACCATGTTGATATTTACCTGGGAGCTTCAGCCTTACTAACTAGCTTCCACAGTGCTGGAAGGTGATGTGAGCACTGCCAGAGGAGAAAAGAAGCCATCAGTTTCACACAGCTGTGAATCCTGAGACCTACCATAATAACTAGCCTGACAAGGTACGCCCACTGGTACAATAGAGGCACTAATGTTATGAGAGAAACCAACGACTTTCAGATTGGATCTAAAGCCCAGTCCATGAACTGGACTCCAAACATTGGTCTGTGGATGAGACCAAGAACGTGTGCCCTAAGATAGATCATAACCCCTAAGGGAGAATATACTATTATTATTCTGCTAAATAGACACAGTGGAAAATTAATTCTAATGACTCTATTCCCATAGGCAGTGCGTCTCTTAAACTTTACCAGAAAACTTCTTCTTGCTGTCTATGGCAATCAACACAGAGACCCTCATCTGGTTAATGTGAAGAGAATAAGAGGTGGTGGAGTGTTCAGCTTGAAATGGATATATGTATCATACCCCTACATCCAAGACCCAGAGGTTTTCAGGGAGGAGAGGGTGGTAAGATTATAAGAGCCAGAGATTGCAGATAATCTGAAGGAGACTGTACTTCCTGAACACGACAAGACAGTTGCACATCAATTGTGACAGTATGCACAAGATCAGGAAGCCCAAGTCAGACAAAGTTCCAACATGGGAGGTAGACATGACACTCCATCACTAGCTGAGGAGCTATTGTCATTTAATAATTGCTGAGAGAGGAAAAGTTAATTTTCTTTAATGGTGTGACCTGTAATAAGTTATCAGACCCTAGGGTAGGCCCTTTTCTCAAGAGTAGCTGAGCAACGCAAACTGGATTTGATGGGGAGAAAAATGAGGAGGAGGAGATGACAACGACAGTAATGATGACAACTCAGAGTTGGGTGGGTAGTGAGGTGAAGGTGGAAAGGGTGGATTTGGGTGAATGTGATGAAAACACGTTGTATGAAATTCTTAAAGAGTTAATGAGTATTGCTTAAAGAGGCCGTGAATTTGAAATAGACCAAGGAGGGGGAAATGGGAGGATTTGGATGTAGTAAATGGAAGGGAGAAATGATGTAATTATAATTTCAAAAACAAAACTAAAAAATCATAGAAAAATTTCTTCTTCAAAACTCGTGTTCCATGATTTTGTTTGAGAATGCTGTATATATACTGGATGTATTTTCCAGAAATATGATTTGTATTATTTTTGCAAGTCTGCCACTTTTTTCAAATTCTTAAATGTCTGTATCAGAGATTTCTAAAAAAAATCATGAATCACTGTCATATATTTTTAAATTTTTCATTACTGTGCTTTCAATGTTATAAGGCAAAATTCTTTGCCTAACTCAAAGTTAAAATATACCCTGTGGTTAAGTCTAACAACAACAACAACAACAAAATCACAGCAATGGTAGGGTTCCCGTACTTTAATGGAGGATCCCACATTCATGTGTATACGGAGCAACACTAATGTGGACTTATGTGGGTTATAAGAAAAAAAGACATGAAGTTGGGTGGGAGAACAAAGGAAGAGTTGGGGGGGAATAGAAGTGTAGATATGATCATCTTTAATTGTATACCTGTATGATATTCTCAACAATAAAGAAAAAAAAAGATCATTTGCTGAAGACACACATACCTTGCTTGTAAGTTATAGAGAAAATAAGCTAACGTTGGACTGGAAGATTCCATCCTGCTAGTTAGGTCTCTAAGTACCAGAAGGTACCATGTAGTCTGTCGGGGGTAAAAAGACATTCATTTTCTTACTTTGCTGCGTACCTTAAAAAATCCAATCTGCTGTCAAGGTATGCCCCTCTGAGCAACAGCGGCATGATTGTTGTAAGGTTAACCAGGTACCCTTGATTAGGTATGACACTCCATTGGAGGAAACTCTTGTTTGGTGTTGTAAGCCTGGGGAGGTCATAGGTCCAAGTGGGAGCTGACTACTGATGTTTAGTTATGGACTTTTGCTGTCTATATTGGCAGACATGATCTCTTCCCAAAGTCTCCCTCAGTTATCATGAACATTTTCTGGAAGTAGCTTTTGTATTTTTAAACTGTCCTGTTTGTGGAGTCCACTGTCTTTGCCATCCTCTGGCCTGTTTTGGATGCCCTCATCTGTGGCTGTTTCCTGGGGCAGGGCTGTGCAGTGTTCCAATGGCACCAAGCTACTCTGAAGTTACAGTATCTCTTGTTTCACCAACAGAAGAGATGGTGTCTGGGAACTCTGAGAGAACATCTTGGTAATGCTGCTATCTCTTTCTGTTAGAGGACAGTGCATGGAGAAAGGCTAACATGAACCTATGTTCATCCGTTGTACTTCTTTAACGGGTGGAGATCAGAGGTGGGGACGGTTGCTGCTGGGCTACGAATGGAGAACATACAGCTCTAGCTTCAGGCCTGGCTTAGTCTGCCACACAGTGATTGCTATCAAGATAAGTCTCCCCACATCACAGGAGACAGTCAGGTAGGAAAGGCTGGGGATCTGATGGGAAGCCTCCAGGACAAGCAAATAGGCTGTCTCTGCAGTGATCCACTAAAGGAAGCTGTGAGGACGACAGCTTTAACCTGAGAGCTGTTTCCTCTTTCTCCGTCACTGAAAGAAGAAAAGTCCTCTTTACTTTCACAGTTCCAGGGGTGGGAACTCTTTCAATGAATGCCTATTGTTGGAATGAGTGCTAAAATTCTAAACTGAGAGACAAGTTTAGAGAGCTGTTGGAAGAATAATAAATTCAGAAGTTGAGAAGTAAGAAGACAAAGAAAAACATGAAAATTATAATGGATCAGAGTTTAATGGCAGCGAATACAACTTCAGAAGAGAGGAAGAATTGTTCATGAGTAACTGTCATGAAGACATGAGAGGTCATGTTAGAAATGGGGACACTGGCTATTTGCTGAATCTCTTTGAAATATCTCAGTACAATTAAAAGATATTTTCAGTTGTATATTTGGATTTTTGGACTCATGTCTATGCAGGAAACTGAACTAAGACTGGTCATGAGAATGCTCTGGCTTCATGTGTGTTACAGTCTTGGTGAGTGGGGGACCCCAGGTGAAGCCATGAAACCATCAATACAATGAGTGACTGAGGTTCGGATGTGTGTTTCTAGAGTCTAGATGAAGTGGCAGGATGTGGGTGGGGCTTGTTGATGAGGTTTCAAATAGCCGAGTGGAACAGAACTGGGCCTTAGACCTTTAGAAAAATATAGAGGGTTGGAATAAATGAGGAGAAGGAGAGATGTTCAGTTAGTTACAATATCCTGAATAAAGACAGTGAGGCCGGACAGAATTTCACAAGGGAGGAGCCAGCACATCCAACCTAAGCTGATGAGAAGGAGTGGTGAACAGTGACTAGAAATAAAAGGCGGCAGGAAAAGTAGAATGAATCTGTGGTTAGATTATGCGGGGTTCTGGAAGCCACAGAGAGTTTTAAGTTCTGTGAAGTGATGAAAAAACAAAACAACAACAACAACAAAAAAACCAAAAAAACAAAAAAAAACAAGGATTTATAGAAAGATTCATCAGGAAGAAATGAGTACAGTGGAAGAAGCCTGGAGAAATTTGTTTTTACAAGACAGATCTGAGATTATTTAGGGTTACGATTTGGTGAATAGGAAATGTTGAAAGGACAAATAATAACTTATAACTGATTGGAAGTGCAGGGTAGATGTGAGAACAGATTCGAACATGAATCTATGTTTGTTTGTTTGTTTTCTGGTGGAGCATTCTCTACTCTGAGTGTTATGGCCAGTTCTCTCATTTGCCCATTTTTACTTTTATCTGCTTGAGAAATATTTATTAAGTGCCCAGTATTCCCACTCCCTCAATACAGTCAACCAAGCCAATAGAACACTTCCTGACCTCATGGAGCGCATATTAAATGGGGAGAGGAACACAAGAAAAATACAGGTAGGAAAACCTTTCAGTTCCATAGGAGGAAGAAGGTAGACGAGGTTGAGGATCTGATGGGAAATAGCTTCAGTGAGAATAACGAGGATGTCCATTTTAGAGACTCACTGAGGTTTTAATTAGATACAGAGAACATTAGTTGGAGACAAATTCTCTGAAGGAAAAAAAGAGTGTGGAAGTGGAATGATGAACTGGGGTGTTGATGAGTACTGTTATGGTGAGAAATAGTTGAAGAAAGGGGTGGAGAAGCTGCTGGTGTCATAAAAAGGTGGAATTTAAACACAGTGGCATTTTTTTAAAGGAAAGTCAAACCAAAAAGAAAAAAAAAAAAGAAAAAAGAAAATTCTTATAGGGACTGGAAATGTAAACTTAAGAAGCATTAGCATAGCTGTGACAGCTGAGGCCCTGATTTGGAGTCATTCCTCAAAGAAGTAGGCTTTTCAGGATTCTGGTGCCCTTAGAGGACTGGAGTTTTATTCTCACCAACCATGTCAGGTAGCTTATTTATGTGTGTATAATATATATGTAAGCATCTGTATACATCAAGTCTAGAGGTTTCATTTTTTTTCAAAGAAGAAAAGATTTTGGGCCAGAGGAGAAAAAAAAAATTGTGGTGTCACCAAGGTTAGCAAGACAAATAGCTAAGGAAAAGAATTTATTATTTATAGATATTTTTTCAGGTTGTTTTTTGGTGATTAATGAAGACCATAAGTTGTCAATGGTGTCTTTCTGTTCCCACAGTTTTAATCTCTTTCTGGTAATATCCTAAAGCTGTTCCAGCAAATACTCGGAAAATTGCTAGTCATCTGTGGTTAGTGAGCCAATATGGAGGTTTTTCAATTTAGTATGTACAGTAATGTGGCGTGGTATGCAGGCTCTTCAGATAGGGAAAAACATCAATAAACAAACACAATACACAAAGGAATAAACAGATGACTAACTACGGTCTGAGGGCACAGTTTAGCAATTATGCAACCGCTCCTCATTATTTTATAAGGTAATATTACTAATCCCTTTCTGGCTGCCCAGCTGTCTGTTATTTGCTTCCTCTGCATTCGATTATTTTTCTTCTTAATTTAAAAGATCACTAAGATAGACACGTGAAGCAAGAGCACTGTGGGATGCAGAGACTGAATTAGGAGTCCTAGCCTGTGACTATGTAAAGACACCCTCGGCCGACACTCTTGTGTGAACTTGCAGGCTGGTCTGATAAACAACGATGGTGTAACAACAGCAATATGATCCGTGAGACTTTAAATGATGGTGACATTCACAGTACATTACAAAACTTTAGCTAGTAATGATTTTTTTTTTTTGTAAAAACAAATGTATATTTCATTGCACAGAAGTTTAATGAGAAAAAAAATACTACATTTAGTGTTGCCTTTGCCATTAGGACACAGACTTAGAAAACAGTTTACTAGTTCTTGGTCTTATTTATTGACTTTTGAGTAATTAAATGATTACAAACGATGGCATCCATTATAGCAAAAACGTCATATATCATAAAAAACCCTAAGACTAAGGTTCTCAACATGTGGGTGCTGATCCATTTTGGTGTCCACTGACCCTTTCCCAGTGGTCGCCTAAGACCATTGTAAAACACGGATATTTACACTACAATTCATAACAGTAGCAAAGTTAAAGTTATGAAATAGCAACAAAAATAAGGCTGAGAGCCACTGCCCTACGAGATTGCAAGTAATTGCATCCTTGTCCTATGTGGAGCACCATTCAATAGTGGGAAGGAGCACGAGTTTTGCTCCAGCCCAGACGCTCAGGAACTACAGTTCACCCCCATTTCTGGAAATGGAATGGTTGAACAGTATCCCCCTGACTTTGTGGCTGAGGTTTTTCTTGGGGGAACTAATGCTTCATTTCCCACCCACCCCTCTGCTCTTTTCTCTCTCAAGTTCAGGACAGAAACGATGTTCATAATTTGACATGATTTTTGTCCTAGTGACATATCAGCGTTCTTGACCAACAGCAGGCGTTTGAGAACCACAGGAGCAAAGGTGATTTCATTTGCCTGCTTATAGTTAGACCTGACATTTCACTTACTAAATGATTTTGTGTTTCTTTGTTCTCTGCTGTGCGAAAGATGGTTACTTTCATAAGGTATTTAAACTATATTTAAAAAATTTACATTATCAACCTAATACTAATGTTAATATTGAAAACAGCATATTTTTTAGGTTATAAAGTTCTATACTTGATAAACAGAACAAAGTAAAGTTAATAGTTATGCTATTTTCATAATCCCCTTTCACAAGGTCATCTGGGATGTATTAAACACGTCTTTACCACAAAATCTAAGGGGGGGGGGGGAGAAATAAATATTTTTACAAAAGTGAGTCATTAACATTTGAAGTTAGTGAAGCCGTGGGCACCCTCATATTTCTTTGTTAAAGCAACTCAAAAGACACTTTACTGCATGGTTTAGTCTGGCCAAATAAAAGGAGAAATTGGGAACAAGATGTAAGGAAACTATGTGCAGTGTACAATATCTGTGTCAGGATATGCTTTGAAAGACTCAGGAACAAAAGACTTCACACATATCCCAACATATCACATATCTTTACATATGATTAACATCTTAACAAGCTGGACATAAAATGAAAGATGTACAAGCCAACATTATGTCACAGAGAACAAAAAGAGGAGAAGCAGACATTATAAATTTTCTTATACGCTTTTACCAAAACTCTTTTAAAAAACAAGCTAGAACATGGAGAGCAGCCATAGGTGTAAATAGATTATAAATTAATTTAGAAGCAGGTGTTTCCATGGTTGTGGAAAACAATGCCAACTGAACATTTCCATTGCATTAAAAGAACAGACCGTGGTTATGCTTGCAGCAGGCAGGAAGGAGAAATAAGACCACAGTTCTGGAGCACATTCTCATTTTCTGAAGCGAAACCTGGAGCCGTAAATGCTATGGCTGGAAGAGTTTTGTAGGAGTTTTGATCCTAGTGGGTGAATTCAGCACTAACGTCTTTAACTCAGGCACAGAGCTCGCAATAAAACCCACATCCAGGAGGTATTTTCTCCTCCCAGCTGTCAACTTTCCTTCTTTTCTTTTTAAAAGAAACAAACAAAGACACAAAAATTAATGTATTTGTTAAAATCAATTTGTCATTTCTTGGAAGAAATAAAGTTACAAAACAGAAATTTTCAGTTTCTTGTTTTTGTTCCTCCTGTCTCATCTCTGTCACACACACATACACACACACACACACACACACACACACACACACACACACACGTACATGGCAGGCTGTGGGATACATATACACAAGTTAAAAGAAATACTGACCTTGTCCTTCTGATCGCTGCTTACTTGATAATTAGCGGCTTGTAATAATTAAAAAGTGCATTCACAGTTAATATGTGTGCATATTTAAATATATGTGCACATACATTAACTATGTAAAAAATGAATGCTGTTGATTTTGCCTTGTTTTACTGATAACTTTAGTATTTGCTTATATTTTAATTTACTTAAAGTTGCATAGCAAAACAAAACAACAAAATAAGTGAACCATGTATTCAAAGCTATTTCCCACCACCCTCCTCTGGTTGGGAAATCATCAAGGAAACTCTCTGGTTACATTGATATGGTTCAGTCATGTAGCCTTGTTATTTCCACAGGTGAAGAACAGTCACACATTAACAACATTTTGTAGTTCAAGCTAGTAAATTCAAATTTAATCCACCAGTTGTGCTACCTTTTTTTGGTTCCAGCTGAAAACACTTGGACCAGAAATCTTTCCCCTATGTGTGTCCATTGGAACAGCTCAGCTTTCCCTCACCAATCTGCCATATGCTTTTGTTTCGTCTTCAAAGGGCCCTGTTTCCCCATATTATTTTCATTTATTTTTATTCTCTTCCTTGATGTGTTTTTATTTGACTTCTTTCTCTGACCCAAAGACTTCTAACTACTTTTCCCCTTCTAAGTATTCTCAAGATCTATAACTACAGAACTGAAGCAAATAATGAATACTCAGCAGGCTTCCTGCTTAGCTAGTTATTCATCCACTAACAACGTTTACTGATAAATGAATCATGACGATGAATTGGAAGAAAGATAAAAGAAACAATGTCATTGCTAATTTTCAGGATTTTAGCTTCTAGTGGATAAAATAGTAACTACACTTAAAAACGCTGAGGGAAACTAGTGAGACAATTATTTTAAACACACAAGACAAACTGGACACAAAGAAATTAGGGAAAGAAGTTACCATCAACAAGACAGAATTGATCTTGGTTGATGCCCCGAATTAGCTGTCACATAGTGTAATCAACAAGACAGAACCGATCTTGTTGCTGCCTCAAATTATCTGTCACATAGCCATCTGTCACATAGCCTGATATCACAGGATCAACACTGAACCATGCTTCTTCTCCCATTCACAGATTCTGATATAATTATTCTGTGTATGATAAAGGAAGATGATGATGACTTGGGGAAGGAGGAAGAAAGGGATTGAAGAAGGATGAGATAGAAGGGAGAAGAGGAGAAGAAAGAGAAAGAAAAGTGTGGGGAGTGATATTTAAATCTTCCTAAAGGTTCTAACCTTAAAATATGTTTAGGTTGTTTCAGTGATCAAAAAAGGTGGCTGATGTCTGGCCCAGAAAGGCTGACATTGAAGGAGGTCATTTCTGAGCCATGATAGGAAACACAGGTGGATCACACTACAGTCTTACAGGATTTGGGATATTCTAACATTAACAGATTTTAGTAAACTGTCCTGTTGGTTAATTTTGATTGTCACCTTGACTGGGTCAAGAAACACCTAAAAAGACTGGTAAACCATCTTCCTGGGTGTATCTGTGAGCACATTTCCAGAGATAATTAGCCCAGGAAGGAAGGCCTGCCTTGAGTGTGGTTGGCACCATCCAGTAGGCTGGGGCCCCGATGAAACAAAGAAAGAAGAAACTGTCAGCACAAAGTCACTCTCTTCTCTGTGTCCTACCCACCTGAGGCAAACAGCCTCTTCCTCCACACGCTTGAGCTGCCTTTCTCAGGCCTGTTACAATGCACCTCCCAACCTTGGGCTGAAATTTTAAGATACAGCTAGTCTTTCCTTAAAAAAAAAAAAAGCTGTTTTGAGGGGTGGAGGCATTCACTGTTTTGCTGTGGCTACTTGAGAAAGAAGCCAGAGCTAGGTTCAGTCAGAAGACATAGAATCTCTTCTTTTAACATGCTTTATCTATCCTTCCTTCCTTCCTTCCTTCCTTCCTTCCTTCCTTCCTTCCTTCCCCTCCTCTCTTTCTTTCTCTCTTCGATACAGTGTCTTCTGTAGTCCAAGCTGGCCTCAAACTTGACATATAGCCAAGGATGACCTCGAGTTTCTGATCCTCCTGGCTCTCCTCCGGAGTGCTGGCATACCACAGCACATTTGTCTTATGTAGTACTTGGGATCAAAGTACCAGGGCCTTGTACATGCTAGGCAAGCACCCAACCACAAAGCTGCAGTCGGAGACCTGCTTTAGGCAAGAATATATACAGTACATGGTTCTAAACAGGTAGATCTCCAGAATCTATTTATCTTTTATAACTGAAGTTCTATACACTTATCACCCCACCCCTATCCCTTTTAACAAGCTTGAGAAACTCGTGTGTGATAGAATTCACTTAGGTAAATATTCTTCATGGGAAAGCGCTTAGAGTTTATAAGGAGATTCCAAGAACAGAGATGGCGGAGTTCTATGTGCCAGCTAAGCACAAGAAACTCACTTCTTGGTGGGAGAAGAGGGATTGACAGCTGGAGACCTAGCTGGATGATAGAGAGTCATGCTCCCCGGAACACACGTTTGCTTCACGACTACTAAGTCTGTGACCGAGATAGTAAATTGAAGAACTCTTTGAGCGTGAATAGATTTTATGGGAAGCCAAAGGAGGTTAAGTGTAGAATTATGGGAACACGTGGGTGGGAAATCTTAGGGACTGCTCAAGCACCAGGATGAAAAGTTTGCGAATCATCCCGGAATATCTGCCCTCTCACAGTACGGCACTCAGATCTCACTCTGTCCCGTTTTTCTTTCTGTACCTGTGTATGTTCACCTCACTGAGGGAAACAAACCATGTCTTCCTGGGTCTCTTCTGCCCCAGGATTCTATGTTCCTGCAGCTGTCCTTTAGTAGACTGGGTACAGTTATGACCTTTCCCACATCTTTTTTCCCTTTCGGGGAGACTTTTACACTGAATTATCTCTTAACTATCCTCTCACTCTGTGGGTCCTTGTTTTTGTTCATGTATAAGAGCTGAAATTCTTTCAAATAACTGGTCCTGTCTTGACTGAAGTATCTAATAAGACCAAAAGAAAAAAGGAGGGGACAGAGCACCGTTTGAGTCCCACAAGAGTGCTGTGCTTATTTCTCCCTTCACATCTTCATTTCTGTTATCCTGCTTCCTAGCTACTTCCTTCTACATGTAACTCATCAATCTTTAAAAACCTAGTTGAAGGCACCCCCCCGCCCCGCATCCTTGGAATATTTCTCTTCTCCTTCCAGTTCCTGCTGATTGCCTTTCTAGCATTCATCTTGTCTTTCTAACTCGAATGAATCTTCTTTGAAGATAAGGTACGTTTTCTATTTCTGGAACCCTTGTGGTACCTTGCATAATGCTATACATAGCATTTCAAGTGAAGTGTACTGACTAAAACTGTAAGCCCCTAGAGGGCTTACAGGCATCTTTTGTAAGCCTTCACACAGAGCAGTGACACAGTAAGCATCAGAAACGTCACTAGGAGTCTCCAGAATGATGGATGGGAATCAATAGCAAGGCACTTCATAGGCATTCTCTAGCGGGCAGGTATGCTAGGAGAACAGTTGTCACAACTGTCATCTGCTGAGACTTCACCTGTGTTTCTTCTGTCTAACCATTTCTGCAAGGCTTCTCAAAGAGCTTTAAATTCACCTTGTATTGAATAACAAATTATTATTAGAAAACACGTAAGAGTAGTGTGTAAGTAGAAAAGTCAGCAGTCATTAGTTCATAGTAGAGATGGAAAAAAAAATGAATTAAGCCAGAATCTCTTTACTAACGCAAAGAGAGCTCATACCTTCCTTTAAGTCTTGGGTTAATAATAATAATAATAATAATAAACGTTGTCAGTTACTTGGATGCAGAGAGCATTCCAAGACCAACAGAAATGCTTTCAAAGAGCCAAGTGTTCAGGCTTTGCATAATTGCTAAACACTGTACTTCTCATTTTTCATAAGACAAACCCATCTTCAAAATTCATTTATGAGATGAATAATTGAGCCTGAAAATTTGGTTCTGACATTTCCTTTCCTTATTGTGGACCTCTGAAGAGCTGTCTTAGTCACATTTTCTGTAGCATCCAAGAAAGACATTTTTCTAACTTTTAAAAGAAGAAACCACAGAAAAATTTCAGTGTAAGGGATGGCTTCAATTTGGTAACCATTTCATTTGGGACAGGCAATTGTGCATCTTTTACTTGTGAAATAGACCCTGCAGAAATGGTATGATTGTTCTCCCCTGTCCTCCCCCAAATCATGGAAGATTTGACTTCATAAAGAGTCTTGAGGCAGTGTAGACGAAAGATATTCTTTTTCATCTCCATGAAAGTTATCTTGCCCAACGAGTCACATAGGGAATGGTTGGGTGAGGCAGGAAAGAACTGACTCATTGATATATCTCCCGTGAACTCTCTGGATTGCTTTAGAGGGATGAACTGAGCAGTTGAATGACTGTCTAAATTCCGAGGCCGATCACTGGCTTAAGGACAACAAACACAGTTCAGGCCTGTGTAAAATAGAAGGCTTTCTAGGGGATCAGAAGAAACCTGTTTTGCACAGGTGGCACTCCAGTCATGATCCAGAGCTGTGCAGAATTTCACAGTGTGCATTGAAATCACAGCTGTTACGATTCAAGCCTCTCTCTACCCTATGTAGTGGTTTCGCATTGTTCCACAGGCCCATAATAGCAAGCACAAAGGAAAATACAATAAGACATCAAGGCTCAAGGGGTACTTTTACTCTTGCAGTTATGTTTTGATCTGTTTAATAGGCATTTAGAGGCAAATAAGCAAACTGAAAACTCCTTCCAGTATGTTGAGATAATTGTTTCAGTAACCTTCACTAAATGAAGGTTACAAGTGCTTTGAAGTTAAGATGGAAGGCAGAAATAGAGAAAACAATGGGGGGAGAGAGAGAGAGAGAGAGAGAGAGAGAGAGAGAGAGAGAGAGACGGGGGACTGAGAGGGGAGAAGGGAAGGAGCTGAAAGGATGTAAAGTGAATAAAATAGATAAATGAGAAAAAAAGGAAAACAACAATCACAAAAAAATCATATTCTAAAGACTGGCCTCCTAATGGATTGGATACTAATGTCTGTCAATAGAGAGTCCTCCTCCTCCTCCTCCTCCTTCTTCTGAAAAGTGTTGGGTCCTGAGTGCTAAAAAGACTCTTCTGCTACATTCAGTTGTGGGAGTGAGAACAGAAAATGTCTATTCCTTTCCATTAGTAGATTTATATAATGGTATGTCATTTAGCGCTCTGTTTTTAAATTGTGGTTTGAGTTTTCTTGAGGAAACAAGGGTTCAGAAGAGTCTACTAGATTTTAAGTCGTTTGGATTCCATATTTCCTTAGACTGTGAAACATAATACTTATTCTCTGTGGAATTAACCTAAAAAATTTCAACAATAAATAACTATTCCTTGGTTTCACTGAAGTCTTTATTGAATAGCCCTTTGGCTGCTCCATTTTGAAAATCTTTTTAACCTGTTAGGGTTTGGATACAGCCTGAGTGTGTTTCACAAAGGGTCATGATTTTGCCAAATACTGTGTAGCAGTGTTGCCATGGTTGAGTCTTTAAGGAGCAAGGCACACTGGGAGGCAACTGTTGCAGGAGGAACCCCAGAAGGCTAATACTGCTCTCCTGGTTCTCACGAGAGCGAGCTGTTATCACAAGACTGTTGTTATCACATCCTCCACAGTCTTCGTCTATCTGTATTGACGGATTATCTTTCTCCCATGCCCTCTCTCCATGAGGTGGTTCTCAACCTGCGGGTCGTGACTCCTTTGGGTATCACAACACCCTTTCACAGAGGTCATCTAAGACCATAAAGCCCCCCCACAGACATTTAAATCATAATTCATAAGAGTAGAAAAATTATAGATATGAATTATCAATGGAAACAATTTTATGGTCAGCTGTCACTGCAACCTGTGGAACTGTGTGAAAGGGTGGTGGCATCAGGAAGGTCGAGAACCACTGTTCTATGCTGTGACATAACCAAAAGAATCCTTACCAAAGCTGACTGATGGGGCTGGCTGATCCCAGACCTTGGGACTTTATAACAGTGTACCAAGGGGCCTGGAGAGATGGCTGTTCTTCCAGAGGACCCAGGTTCACTTCCCAGCATCCACATGGCAGCCAGCTCACATCTGACTTTAGCTCCAATTGCAGGGGACCTGGCGCTGTTACAGACATACGTGCAGACAAAGCATCAATGCACAGAAATAAAGATAAATACATCTTCAAAAAAAAAAAAAACCCAAACAGCGATGAGCCACAGAATTCTGTCTTCTTTGTAAAATACTCATTTTTAGGTATTTTGTTAAAAAAGCAGAAAATAGACCAACCTACACATTATTCTAGGTCACTTTCTTTAGTCTTAAATTCTTGGTGTTAGCCATTTTTATATTCCCAGATTTCCCCAAAGTTTTACTTTTCTCACTGGATACTATACAAATGGCTTTAAAGTCATTTTCTCACAATGCTAAATTTCAGAGATATTTTTCCTTCCTGTTGCCACAACATTTTTAATATTACATTGGTAAACAGACTGTAATGCTAAGTTCACGAGGAAATAGAAACAGTTATATTTTATCTCTATATCTCCATATATATAAAAAAAATATTCCTTATCTCCGAGATCATTCCCTGTATGTCTTCTTTTCAGATATGTGCTTTTTGTTATAATATTCGCTCTTCTCCAGTCTTTGTTAGCCATTTTAATGCATTTGTCATCAGAGAAAACTAGACACCTGAAGCACTTGAGGAAAATACCAAATACCCATGTTGCAACTCTAGTGATTCTGACTCAGCTGGTCTGAAGTGTAAGCCTGAGAAATTTTTAAAAATTATATCTATTTAAGTGTGTATCTGTGAGCACATGTATGCCAGAGGACACATTTGAAGGTCCAGGGATGTGGGAATCTATTCTTCCGATATGTGAGTCTTGGGAATCAAACCCTGGTCATCAGGCTAGGAGAAAAGCAGCGTTACCCACTGAGCCATCTCTCCATCTCTTTTTCATTTTAAAGCACTCCCTCTGTGGTTCTAGAGTCCAGAAAAGGTTAAGAAACACTGTTCTAATACCCCTTCAGCTTTGCACTCTCTGCTGTGTACAGCACTTTGAGTTTTACAACATTTATTTAAAGTGACAACAGTGATAACGATAAAGATTGTTAATAATAATCAAACACTTACTAAGTGCTAGTCATTAATAGTTATTTCACAAGAAATACTATGACATAAAATATAGTGTGTTTCTATCTTATAGATGGAGTATAGAATCAATAAATAAATTGTTCCAAGTTACATAGCTAAAACAGGACAGAACTGAGATTTTACCCAAGCAGGTGGGCTCTCAACCAGCATATTATGATGTTTTCTGCCCCACTTTTTTCTTAAGGCAATAACTCTTGAGTAGTGAGAATTTCCAGTTGTGGACCAGCCAACCAGTAACATTTTAACAATTGCCTTTATTTACACATCTTTACCCAGTGGTTTGAAAAATAAATGCTTAGCTGGGCATGGTGGCTTATGCCTAAAATCTCAGTGTTTAGGGGGCCTGAGGCGAGAGGATCGCTATGAGTTCCAGGTCATCCTGGTTACAAAGTGACATCTTATTTAAAAAAATAAAAAATAAAAACCAGAAAATCAAGCAACATCCCCCCAAATAAAACAGAGCAATAAACCATACTCCAAAACCAACAAAGAAAAAGGAAGAAAAGCTCTAGATAAGGAATGGAAGGGTTAGAGGATTAGCTTTGTTGGTAGTGCTTGCCCAGCATGTACTAGCAGTACACAAATTCTGCATGGTGGAGCACGCATCGCAGCACTTAGGAGGCTGAGACAGTGCAGAAGTTCAAGTTCATCTGTGGCTGCATGTTGAGTTCCAGACCAGCCTAAGACACACAAAATTCTGTCTCAAACAAACAATAGACTCCAAACAAACAACAACCAAAAAAAAAAAAAAACAAACAAACAAACAAAAAAAAAAAAAACCAAAAAAACCCAGGAACAAAAACGACGAAAACCAAACTCTACTCAAAAGAGAGAGACCAAATTGCAAAAGAAAATATACTAAAGAGCCTGGAAAACTTCTAATTGGTGCTTGCAGCAATGGCACTATCTATCTATCTATCTATCTATCTATCTATCTATCTATCTATCTATCTAT
>NW_026587216.1:5276931-5307224 GCF_907164565.1 Psammomys obesus
TATCTATCTATCTATCTATCTATCTATCTATCTATCTATCTATCTATTCATCCGTCTATTTATTTATTTATTTATTTATTTATTTATTTATTTATTTATTTATTTAAATTTTGGTCTAACAGTTATATCTTAGACACTCTCTGCAGGAGTTTCTCATTGGCTGTAGGTGGTAAGCAGTACTCTAGCCTCTTTCTTTTTCATTCTTCAAGTTGTGCATGTCAGGTATTTCGAGACATTTCTAAAAGTCTCCTCGTTGGGAACCACTGCTCCAATCAAACAGCCTTTAATCTAGCAACAACAATTAAGGTTACACTTGCAAGTATTAGGATGTTGTTGCTCAAATGACAACTTTTTATAAAGCCAATGTGTTATAATTTGTTTATTCAGATAAACATTCTCACCCAAGTAGTCAATTTGGAAAACACACTGGTCCAGATAACATTGTTGTTGCTCAGAACAAATTTTGAAATTTTATTCAGGATATGATTTTAAAAATACTGCTAAGGATAAGAAATAATTCCTTAATGGTGGCTCACTATTTAGAAAACTCAAAATCGATGTTTAGAAACAGGTATTCTGACACAAGTGGGCTGCTGTTGAACTGTTTGCAACTTTAATGATGTTGTGTTCTTGTTTGGCTCAAAAAATGTCTTTGGGATCTACAGAGGAGGAAGAGTTCAAACTAATGTAGACACCCCTTCTGGTCTTTGTAGAAATCCTTCGGACTTTTATTTTCTTCTGAATGACAGTGTTGTACACTTTTTGTTATCCTTGTTTCTACATAAATTTCATTGTTGTGATTGTACCAAGAATTTGTTTAGGTACAGGAAGAGAGAAGGAAGGCTTCCTAATGGGAGTTAGTTTTGAACGAGAAAAAGAAAAGTCATTGATGGAATGAGAAAACTTAGGGATGTAACCCGGATAGGGATAGTAAGTGGGCAAAGTTTTGGAGGGAGGGGGGAGTCAGTTATGAGTCAGGGAAGGTAAGTAGGTGCACCACCTGGGTCAAAGAGTCTGAGTTTTAAGATCATGGATATCCATTCCTGCAACATTGTACCATCATTTGAGAAGTTGATCTTGTTTTTAGAGCTGGCTTCTGTTTTTAGAGACCTGCCTTGAACCTATTTAATGAAAAGTCTCTAGAGGTGATTGTCTTGAGTCTCTGTTTGTTTTGCAAACCTTCACAAGGCAACTTACTGCACAGGCATGTCTGAGAATCAATTTAATAAGATATGAACTTGATTGAATAAAGCAAAGGGAGTCTGCAATCCCACGTTTTTCATGACTCAAAAGCAATAGTGGGGCCAGGTCAGGCTTCTGAGCTGGGGTGTAATATAACATCACACAGTTGTGTAGATAGCAAGATGCTGATGCTCATTTAACGTCAGAGAATCAAAAAGAAAAGAGGTGGGGGATAAAAATATTCCAAGTGTGTTCAGCTAGTCAGTACAAACCTACAATGTGACGTCATGTCTTTTGGTTTTAGCTAAGTGACTGTGCAAAGAAGGCATGCTGGACAAGGAGTAAGAATTTGATAGAGAGTGACACACAGAGCAGATGCAAAGACTTACTCAGATCCAAATGGCAATGGTGACTAGGGATGAAGAAGGATGGCTGTAGGTAAGATCACTGAAAGTGAGGGAAAAGTTTCTGGGCACGGTGAGCATAAGACATCAGTGTATTTGGTAGGTGCTGACTAAATTCAGCACGAGGATGAGATGCTGCCCCCCATGTCATGATCTAGAAAACTAGTAACTGACTTTGAGATCCCTTATCTGGGTACACCTATATAAATACAGCAACCATGAAAATAGCTTTTGTGCCAGTTTCTAAAACATCTGTTAGCGAGAAGAACTTTATTACCCAATGTTTACTTTCCCTTTTATCATCATCATCATCACCATCTTCTTCTTTTTTCTTTTTTTCCTTCCTTCTTTATTTTTCATTTTTTAATTTATTATGGCTCATTGAATTCCTGGCAGATCTGTTAGATCTTTGGTCCAAGTTTCTCTTCTGTGCCTTTTGTTGGAGGGGGGTGGATTCTTGTTTACCAGGACCTGAGTAGAAACTACACAAGCCCAGAGGCCACTATGAGGTAGCCATTTTTAGTCACTTTCCACCTGGGTTTAATGTGAGCCAGGAGATAAGAGGCAAAACATATCCCATTATCAGCCCCCTAAGTCATTGACTCCCCTGGTATCTCCCACGGATATTCTTGTTTCACTGCCAGCAGGCCCACATACTCTGTTTGTGGTGGACCGGAGCCAAAACCCAGGTACAATATTCTGAAGCATTCTTGCAGAGGAGTTTTCAGCTGGTATTTTGTTTACCTGTGTTTTTGGCCAGTCTCAGTCTCTCGGGAGCCAAGAGCTAACAGAACTGTAACATCTCCAGTTTTTACTACCCGTGTCTATAAAGTATGTGTAAAGACAGAACTTACACAATGTGTCTGTGGCCTTTGGTGACCCCTTTATCTTTCTTTAGCAAATTCCAAAAGGCTCTGGAAACACCTCCCATCCAGCTACTGCTCCTTAGAAATCTAGGCCCTTCACAAGGTGCTCTGAGGTTTTTGGCAAGAAAACGGAGTCACTGTAAAACCAAGGTGTGTCTTTCTTGAGATAACTTCCTATTATTTAGGGGAAGACCCTTCTCAAATGCTCACTTCCAGGTAAGCTCTGGAGAAAGACCATTATACATGCACTAGTCATAAATAAATACCAATATTCCTTCCCCATCATTCTAAGAAAAGATCTTAAAAGAATCTAGAGTTCGATTTGGGTGTGTAATCTCAAATCTTAGCTTTGAGATTACTGTCTTCCCCAATCCCACTCCTTCAGCTTCTTGAAGGCTACTGTGCGGTTCCTCTCATTTAGGGCACTTTGCAGTGTGCATTCTGGCTGGCTCTGAGATGTGCCTTTGATCCTCTCTGCAACTATTCCAGGGCTTGTCCACCGAGAAGGCAGTGTAGAGGGTGCCAGGTCTTGGTAGGTAGAGTAGTAGAGTGAGTTTGCATGCTCCCCAAGCTCTCACTCGAGCTAACCTCTGTCCTTGTAGAACATGGACCATGCCAATGCTGTCCAGCTTCTTCTGGACTCAGATTACTTTGCCTTGTTCTCTTACATCAAGGACAACACTTGGTGCTTAGCACTCACGCACTAATATTCACTGAACAGTGGAATAAACACCCTGTCAGAGCCTCTAATTCTAAATTAATTCAAGATACTGGTTTTGGGAGAGGATGTTGTACTTGAGTCTGTTTTTAGCACACCAGATAAAATAGAAATTTTTGATTCTCTTTCTGCCCTGACTTGCTTCTGGCCCCCTGCCACACAAACATCAGAAGAGCCCAAGGAATGAGACTGTTGAATTTTTCCCTCTAGGTAGTGAGGGGCCTTTCCACACAGTGTCTTCTGCTCAATATGGTTTAGTGGGAAATGGTGATTATTGCTTTTTTTGTGTATTTTGAAAGGGAGAATAATTGCATAGAAGCTTCATCTATTTTTTTTTCTGTTCTCAGTTTTAAACAATTTATATGAAGAAGAAAAATAGACATGAGAGCTAGAGTCTTCTCAACTCCCTTGCGTTGTGTATTTCATGAGACTTCAAAGCAGGGAGCCTGAGGACATCAACAGCCTATGTTCACCTCCTGATTCATAGACACGTTTCTCATACATATGAATACGTGTGCACATGGGCACTTTCCTCCTCTCCCCATGTAATAAGAACATCTTCTTTGATGGCTGAGTTGGAGAAGTCAGGAGAACTTGTCCATGCCTTTGTTAAGATTCCTTTCTGCACTACAGTTGAACCTTAGACCGTTTGAGGCTGCCTTAAAAACAATAATTTGTTCCTCCGTAATACATGACATCCCTATGATTAAAAATTGAAACATTAGGATGCTTTTTGCCATTAAGCTGTCTGACTCTCTGGCTAAAAGTTTAGGGACACTTGAATCTTGATATCTTAAGATATGAGTTTAAATTTAGCTTTATATTTTAGATTTTTAAAAAGGCAAAAGAGTGCATTTATTATGCGATGCAACACCCTTATTGTGTTGAAACCAGCATCTATCGTCAATAGAAACCTTGCAATAAAGCATATAATTGTAGCACTAGTGGGGATTAATGAAGAATGTGAACACCTTCGTGGAAATTCAGGAGAAATTTTCCCAGCAAATGACTTCAAGTCAAGTCAAATTTTGCCACTAAATAAGTTTAGGAAGTTGAAAAACCACAAACAAACAACACGTTTGTTTTTAAAAAGAAGCTTCCGATATTTAAAATGATAGAAAAAGGATTGTAGATTGGTATTTAAAAAACTACAGTTATTAGTTTGTTTTGTGTAAAAGAAATTTCACCATTAGAAATTTCATTATGTGATCACATGGTGGGGAAGTAAGTGTCTTGCCTTGGGATGTATTTTTCTTCTGTAGAAAGCCTACAGTCTTCCTGTAGTGCCCATTTGAAGCTGGTTCAATGTGCTTCTTGCAGAAGCCTGCTAAAATGGCTTGGATTCCACTAGAGGGCAGCTAGGCTTTATCACAGCGGACTTATGTTTACCAGATCGGATCCTGTCCTAATTGATATGTTTTGTTATTGATCCCGACTCATCTGTTTCCCTACATATAGCACTTGTCAGTACTACTTGATGTCACCCACGTAGCTATATGTGAATGATTCTTGTTCTGACATTTCCAGCTCTGGTGTGTCTCCTGAGGCCCTCTCCACCAAGTCTAGCTGGCTGCTGAGACATGTCCAGAATGGCCCCAGTGCTCTGCCACTATCCTCTACCCCGGTGACTTCCATTCCTCTGAATGTTTGGGGATGTTATTCCCATCCATTCACTGAAGCGAGCCTGGCACACCAGGCCGCATCCTTGACACGCCCCTTTCCTACATAAATTTTCATCATATCCTCTTTACTTGCTGAAGATGCTTTAGAGTTTTACATCTGCACACGCCCACCTTTTCTAGCACCTCTCCCAGCCACTCCCCATATGACTGGTGCCCCGACTCTAGGCATATCTCTCTTTGTGTGTTCAAGTCTCTGGCTCATCCTTTGCTTTCCATATGCACAACCCTGGATCCTTTAATCAATGTGAGGCTGTTTTTTCAAGCTGTGTAAAAGGCCTGCACACTAAGGTAAAAGTAGCAGGACTCAACTTTCCAGTGGTAGGAATCCATACACTAACAGTTTTTTGTCTTGCATGATTCCTGCATGTATGAATTTTATGAGTTATGTTAATTTTTACTTATGCTGAAATCAGTTTTTCAGTACCAATCTTCCAAAGCTAATAGGTCTCTAAATTTGGATCTCCACCTAATTATTCTTCTGCTAGAAATAACTTTTCTTTGGAGAGTATATGTGTATATGTACATACGAAACCCACAGAGGGGCTATTAGAAAATAATAACATCTAATTGCAAGGTGATTTCCCCTGGGTAGGAGTGGAAACAGCAGCATGAAGCATCTTATTTATCTTCTCATTTATCCAAACATCTGCATGGTTTGAGTTTAACGTGAGAATTATCCAGGTGTTACTTGAGTAATAGTAGAAAAGCAGAAAGAGAATGAGCAGCATGTTGTGATTGATTTCTAAATCGTCAGTTATGTTTTCCCCCTGAATTGCTCCAACAGTTGCTTTTGAGATACTGCCAAGATGTTTTTAATGTACTATTTTCATAATTCTTTAAGAATCTCATACAATGTACTTTGGTTATTATTCACTCCCATCCTCCCTCTAACTCAGCAGTTATCAACCTGTGGGTTTCGACCCCTCTTGGGGGCCCATGTTAAATATCCTACCTATCAAAGATTTACATTACAACTCATAACAGTAGTGAAATTACAGCTGTAAAGGAGCAGAGAAGTAATTTTACGGTTGGAGGTCACCAGAGCACGAGGAACTGTTTTAAGCGGTTGCAGCGTTAGAAACGCTGAGAACTGATGCTCTGATTCCTCCTAGATCCATCCCTCGCCTTCCCACTTCGGGTCCTCTTTGTTTTGATTTTTGAAAGTTTAAAAAAAAAAAAGATACGTTTTGGTATTATAATATAGTTACATCAATTCCCCTTTCCTTTTCGTCCCCACAAACCCTCCGTTGCGCTCTTTCAAATTTATGGCCTCTTTTCCTTTAATTGCTGTTCCATATACATACATGTATGTATACATATATCAACACAACCTGCATACGGTTACTTACATGTAATTTTCAGCGCTGACCTCTTTGTATTGGATAACCAATCGGTGTGCTCTTTCCTAGGTTAGAGTATTCCTCCTCCTCTCAGCATTCCTTAGTTGACTGTAGCTCTTTGTTTAGGGTTGAGGCCTTGTGAGCTGAGCTTTCCCTGCTGTTTGTTAGGATGTCTTAAACATGTCCCATGTTTTAGAAACAACTCTCAAATTCAATTTGGGCTGCCCATAAGTCATGGGCATGGGGCTATCCACTGGAATTGCAAAGATATAATTTCCCAAAACACCACTTCCAGGTCAATCCCAGCACTGGTTTGTCAGATTTCACTTCGTTAGGTTTACCTTCCATACTTTCTTATTATGACACAAATACCTCACCCTCTTCCCCCGTGGATGAATAACAAAACTCACCTTCATAAATGGGGTGTGGCTCAGGTGGCAGAATGCTTGCCTAGCACAGCTCAAACAGAAGAAAACAAAGCAAAGCAAAACAACAGCAGCACCACCTTTACCTATCACCTTAGGAAATCTTCCAAGCTAAGAAAACAAAAATAAAAACAAAAACAAAGGCGGGCGAGATGGTTCAGTGGTTAGGAGCGTACTGCTCTTGCAGGGGACCCAGCACTCAGTGGCTCACAACTGCCTATAGCTCCAGTTCCGGAGGACACCATAGATTCTTCTGACCTCCGAGGGCACCGGACGGCCATGCAACTTACAGACATACACACAAGACGTGTATACATAAAAAAATAAAAATAAGCAAATGAACTCGCTAAAACTAAAACCAAATCCTGCTTGTCTGTTTTTGTTCACTCACCCATACATTTTTATTCAGACATTAGGGAGTATTCCTCATCACTCTTGTCAAGTTGAATTCAGCTAATGTGAAAAGTACATAAAAATCAAAATCAGCTAGTACATGGGGGTTGGGGAGGTAAAACAAAGAAAGAAAGGTGTAATTTTATTTATATGTGTGCACACCCTCACAAGGTTTTTTATTTTGTTTTGTCTTCTTCCTTCCTATCTGCCTTTCTTTCTTTCCTTTCTTTTTCTTTCTCTCTCTTCATTCCTTCCCTCTCTGTCTTTCTTTCTATCTCCTTCTTCCATCTCTACCTCACTCCCTTTCTTCTTCCCATCCTCCCTTCTTTGTTTTTTTTTTTTTTAAACAAAACGGAGGAGAGAAACATCACTGAGCAAGCTTGAAGCTGGACCACTACACAGTGTGGAGAACCCACTGCACTCATCCTATTAGGACCCTTAAGGAGGAAAGCACACTTAGTTTGAAGCTGTGTGGCTTGTTCTTTCTTCTGTTCAAACCCAGACATCCTCCTGTAAGCTCTTCTTCATAAGTACACACTCATGTAAAAAAAAAAAAAAAAAAAAAAGCAACTAAGTCCTTTTCTTAATAAGACTCAGAAGAATGAGGTTTTTTTCAAGATAGATGCAAAGTCTTCATTCTTCTTGATGTCACCTTGCACTTCCCATTATGGTTGTCTTATAAATTATTTCTTCTATTAATAGACATTTTATTTCTCTCTCTCTCTTTTTTCTGTTACAAACTGTGATGGTTAACTTAGATTGTCAATTTTAACAGGTTGGAGAATCACCTAGAAGCTCACCTGTGAAGGATTGTCTAAGTTATTTTAATTGGGTAAGAATGATACAGAATGTGGTCAGCACCGTCCCATGGGCTGGACCAAGAGTGCATAGAAAGAGAAAAATGAGCCAGTTTCCAGTGTTCAACTCTCTATGCTTCCTAACTGCAGACACAGGCACCAGGTACCAGTTTCTGTTGCCAGGATTTCTCCACAGTGATAGACTATACTCTCAAACTGTAGTCAGCTTTCTTTCCTTCCTTCTTTCCTTCCTTCCTTCCTTCCTTCATGCCTTCCTTCCTTCCTCCCTTCTTTCCTTCCTTCTTCCCTCCCTCCCTTCCTTCCTTCCATTGCTTTCATCAAGTAGTTTTCAACAGTAACAAGAGAAGTAACTGATATGTAAATGGTGTCTTACTGAGTCTCCTACTTTTGTGTACCCTGTGAGATTTTATCCCACGTGGATTCTGTAAATGGAATGGCTAATGCTGGGGGTGTGGCTCATCACTGACATTCATGATTACCAGGTACAAAGCCCTAGATTCAACCTGATAGCACACACAACACACACACACACACACACACACACACACACACGAGTGTGTTTTGCCCAGATTTGCAAACAAAATATTATTATTATTATTTTTTTTTAAAGATAAAGTAGCTCTTCAGAGTAACTTGGAGATTGAGAGAGCAAGATTTAGCAATGATAACAATCGTGCAGGCATACTGCTCCATGCTGGAATCTCACAGTTGGGTAATAAAAGTCTCCAGCCTCTTGTGGGAGAAAAATATAAGCTTGCAAAGAAAATAAACACAATAATAATCTATGACAATTGTCACGTTGCATAAACTGTCTCCTTAAAAACATTGTCTTATAGGTACTTTTTAAAAGTCAGTCTTCATAGAGAAAGACTGAAAATAGCATGGAATTTCATTTTCAGTAGAAAACCTACAACATATTGAAAGTTACTTACTATGGCTTCTTTTCTTCTTTCTTTCTTTCCTTCCTTCGTTCCTTCCTTCCTTCGTTCCTTCGTTCCTTCCTTCCTTCCTTCCTACCTTCCTTCCTTCCTTCCTTCCTTCCTTTATTTTTGTGTTGTTTTGTTTTGTCTTTTTCAAGGACAGTGTTGCCCTGTGGTACAGCCTTAGGGGTCCTGGAACTTGTTTTGTAGATCACACTGGCCTTGACCATTTTTTTTTTTTAAAGCTTATTGTCCTGTCTTTAAAGGCGATTTTCTACACATTTAAGTTGGAAATTGTTGCTTATATGATGATTCTAAAAGTTACTTTGGATTTCACTATTGTTCCTTCTACTGTATCTTTGATGTGCTCACACAACTAGAACCAGAGCCCTTGCCAGTTTCCATGACTGCCTACTGGATATATCTAAGCAGACACACTCAGACATGCACACAAGTCACACAACCACAGCTACAGGTGGCATCATAAGAAAAGACTACATAGGGATGATGTTTACTTGAAAACACTGTAGCTCAAGGCACACCATATTCATGAGATCTGTTTGCCACTTAAGTGAAGGATATTATCTGACATAGTTTATTAAGAGGAACTAAAGAGAGGAGACTGTATTAGCGACACAGTACAGGGTTGGGGTTTGTGTATCTTTTAAATTATAAAACTCAACTTACTTGCAAACAAACGAACACCGCCAGCGAGGACTGATTCTTCCAGCAGAAAGGAGGGCGAGAGATTCAGATTTACCGAGGAGTTCCCCATGAACTTAGGTGGGTAGAAGAGAAGACAGTCTTTTTTTCCTTTAACACAGAGGTCCAGTAAGAAATGACAGGGGAAGATGAATATGTTGGGCAGGATTGCCAGTGAGCTCAGAACAGGGCAGCGCAGGATCTCCCCCTCCTTACCGTGCCTGTGCTAAAGGCCTCCCTGGCTGAGGGGAGGGTGTCAGCAACATGACAGGCCACGACAAACTACGGTACATGAAATAGTTTGTCAAGTACATGATATGAGTCAGTAGTGATATTTCCTATAAAAATATAAACGTCACCCAAGGACTTCTAACTTCAGTTACCCAACCTAAGCCTTACTCTGGTTAGAAGAGAGCGTTTTTGGTACCTGTGTTTGCATGGCAAAAACTTATTTTTTTTTTCTTTTACCTAGTATCAGTATGTATTTTAAGCACCCTACAACCCCAAAGTTGCCTCTCAGGAGATCCTTAGGACACCACCACGGAGCTTTGCAAGGTAGGCACTATCCAAAAAACCACAACCTATGACCGCCATCTTGTGGTGGGATTCAGTTACCAGGCTAGACGGAGCATGAAGTGGGAGTGGGGCAGGGGCCTGGAAAATGCTCAGGAATTCTCCCCCAAATGATTTCTCCCTTGAGGATTTCGGTAGGGGCTCACTGAGGAGAAAACCCTCAGATGTATAGTTTGCCACCTGTCGGGAGAACTCGGTTACCTGGGCCTGGGTAGGAAGTCTTCCCTTTGATGGATTTTGTGTCTTTGGGGTGTGGAGAATCTGGGGCAATCGTGAGGGGCATTTGTCATACTTTATCTCCTCACTTCCAGATCCCCTAATTTAGTCAGGTATTTTTCCCTCACCTTCTCTAGGGTTCAAAGAGTTTATGGAACGACAGAAACTTAATATTTATTCTTCGTCGCTCTTCCATCATACACCTCACCAGAGCACGTTTTCACAACGTGTAATTAGATTTCCTGGAAATGGGGGGGGGCAATTTGCTTTTTTATTTTTTGGACTTGCTATCAGTTTGCAAACCCAGAACCTTTCCAATAGTTTAAAACAAACCAGTCATCCCGACTTAAAGGAATGTGTTCGAAGCAGAAAAACCACTGATAATAAGAAGCTTTTGACATGTCCAGGATAGCAGCAGCCTAATCGGATAACGTTTTGGTGAAAGTGAATAAGACATGGTGGTGAAGGGTTTTTGTTTTTTTCCTTCTTGAACTATTAAACAGAATTTGCTTTTTCCCTTGGCAGACCAACAAAAACAACAACAACAAAAGAAACCGTGTGGCCATTTTTCACATTGCAAAGAATCCCTACAGATGCCTGTCTCGTTGTTACTGGATGACTCCAGGGCACAGACACCGCATTCATCTTTGAAAGTTCTTCACCAAGTCCAAATGGCTTTTGTTGATCCCAGGAGTGGGTGAGGCATGTCTTGTTTTCCAACGAGTACAGATTTGTCTGTAATGTCTGTCACACAGCACTCTCTGAAACAAACACCTCTGGCCGAAGGCTTTTTTCATTGACTGTGTCTATAACTTTGCAAGATTATGGAAGCAGAAACATATATTTCTAATATCTAGACCTGACGATTATCAGATAAAAAATGTTGTGGCAGTGCCTAATACAGCACATGGTACACAGCAGGTGTTGGCTGGACACATCGAGATGGAAGGGTGTGTTAAATTCAAACCTAGGGATGCACTGAAATCCTTGGATGAATGTATACAGCCCCCTCCTCAACTGGCTCTGTGGCCATTGGGTTAGACAATTCTTTGTCTTGGGGAGCAGTCCTGTGAATTTCTGGGTGCTTGGCAACCTTCTTGGCCTCTACTCATTAGATGTCTGTGATGTGCCCCAGCTGTGAAAACCAAAAATATTTTGAGGTACTGACAAATGTTCCCTGGGAGACAAAAACTGCGCCTGGTTGCAATCATTTCAGAATCCAAGCCTGGTGGTGGGGATGAGATCTGTTCTTTCACGTTAGCTGAAGCAGCAATAGAGGACTGTGAAATATGATATGAACATGATGGAACTGCTCTTCTGACCAATGACATCTCTCCTGCCCACTGTGTTCTCCTGGGAGACTGACCATAAACACTTTAGATGGGACCATTTTGCAGAACAAAGAATGAACAATTAGTCTGGGAAACAGTTCCTTGGTGTTTTTAAGAAAAGGACAGTCACTTGAGAGTCATGCAGTTACTTGTAAAAAGCAGGTGTGTCCAGGAGACTGTCGTGCAATGGGGAACAAAAATTACAAAAACAAGTAGAAAATTAATGCTGACTTGGCTACTGACCTCCCAGATTCCACAGAAAAACTCTTCTTTGGCCAGTACCAGAGGCAATGTCCTAAGTTCCTTCTATTCCTGGGGAATGAAGAAAGCACGGATCTGTTCATTTAATGAACAGACTGTTGTTAAGGTTTTGCAGAGGATAAGCTGGAATTTGAACCAGTGCAGTGGAAGAAACAGGGAGGTGAAGATTTGGAGTAGAGGAAAGTAAGAGATGAGTTTAGGGAATGCCATGGTTTAAACAAGGCTGAAGGAGTTTGTGTAGAAGGAGATCAAAAAGTACAAGGTAGAGTGACCCAGACGCCGTACAGTTCATACAGCTTTACCCACCACCTCTCTCTCTTGGTGTGTGTGTGTGTGTGTGTGTGTGCGAGAGAGAGAGAGGGAGACAGAGAGAGAGAGACAGAGAGACAGAGAGCAAGAGAGAGACAGATAGACAGAAAGCAAGAGAGTGAGAGAAAGTATGTGTGTGTGTGTGAGAGCGAGTGAGTGAGAGAGAGCATGCAGCTGTAGCTTTGTGGCCAGGATGCTATCATCTCTGGCAAGCTAGTCAACTTCTCTGTGGTTCATTGCAGAGGAGGAAGGCTTTACTGAGAACATGTTTTCATCAAATATGAAAACCTCTTTCACAGGTGGCTGCAGACAGCCGGCCTTCTTGGATGCATATCGAAACCCTCATCAGAGCCTGTGATGGATTCAACTGCTTTGCCTTACTGTGCAGATACACACGTCAAAATAGTCTATAAATATTATGTCTTGTAGAAACCCACGTCATGATTCATTGACCATAGAAATGAAGTGGCATGAACAATTCTGATATTCAATAGCACAACAACCAGGGCCAGACAAGTCTGGTTGTATTATGAATGTTTGAAGGTTTTTTTTTTTTTTTGCCATTTTGGGTTTGATAAAAGAGCAAGTTCAGTTCCTGAAGTACTCTCATCCTTGCTTTTTAAACCTCATGTGTATTTGAAAGGAAATTCAATCCACATGTTTTTGATTAATTTTACTTAAATCATCAAAATATTATTTCTTAAGATTTGTTTGATGTCTAAGAAGTATTTAAACCTTTTGAATAACTTAGAAAATATACATTTTTTCCCTCTTCTTTAAAACAGGAAATCACTTCTTAAGGAGTTTAAATGGGTTTGGATACAAGTGGGATTCAGAACTGGAATCCTGACCCTGTAGGATTAGGGCAAGTTTAAGGACTGACAAAACAAGACTCTTCCATTCCTCCCCCAAAGTCAGTGTCCCCTGAGATGGTGTTTTCACTGGAAATATTGGAGCATGTTCTAACCAAACACAACTACCTCTGACCCCAGTTCTATACCCTTGGTGAACTTTGCCCCCTTTCCCCATCCAGCGCCCTCTCCTTTGTACTGGCCTTCATTGCATGTAAGTCACTAGGTTTCCTGCCATTTTTCCTTTTGTCTCCCCTTCTTGCGCTGTGTCTACCTCCCACAGACTTTCTTCACGGCACACCCAGATCATAGCATTTGTCATCCTCCCTCTGTCTAGTCAAGTGTGTATGTTGATGCCTTTGAATTTTTATTAAAGTTCTCACTAAGTCTTCACCGAAATCATTCCCTTTTCACTCTTGAAACTTCACTGGTTATGAAAATCACTGGTTATTGCTATCTGCGTTTGAGGGTTCTCTGATCTTGCTGGACCTTCGTACTTTCTTGTACACATTCCTTCACAGCTGGCCAGAGGAAGAGCAGTCTTCAGAGTGGCTTGCTTACTAAGTGAAACAAAACAGCTACGCTCTTTCCAGATTAGATGCCGTTCGTCCTCTTCTGTCTACTCACTGGGAGGCAGCCTCTCTCATCACCTCTGCCTGTGGGCTCATTCTTTCCTTAGAGTTCCTGCTCATCTCTCTGAACTGGTGTGAGACCTTATGCTGCTGCTGTTGTTGTGTGTGAGACATGTTGTGTGACAACATTTCTGGGGAGACGTGAAAACATGTCTACTCACTTCAGGGACGGAACCAGTCACAGATCAAAGTATGGAGGCTGGAGAGATGGCTCAGAGCTTAAGAGCACTGGCTGTTCTTCCAAAGGTCCTGAGTTCAATTCTCAGCAACCACATGGTGGCTCATAACCATCTATAATGAGACCTGGTGCCCTCACATGCAGGCAGAATACTGTATAAATAAATAAATCTTTAACAGATCAAAGTATGGATACCCATCAAAGTCCAACTTGAGGAACCAAGTTATTTATAGGAATATGGGTGAGGGGTTACTTACAGGAGCAGAAATGGCTCAGACAGCTTAATCACCGAAAGTCTACCCTAACATGGATGGCAGACGGTTCACGGTAGCTGAAAACCTGGAGGACGCTGCACAAACCTCAGGTAGTGCAATAGGTTAGAGTGTCCTTTCCAGACACCTCAGTTGTTCTGAGCCTCCTCTAGGCAGCTCAGCCTGCCGGAGAGTGTTTTCCATCAGTCCTTATTGCTTTCATATACTTGTGCAGGAAAGGGCCTAGAGACTCTCAGTTTCAGGGACTTCCTGAATCACTGCATTGTTTGCTTCCTAAACTTAAATAGCTTCACCAAAGGGGAAAAAAAAAAGAATATTTTACTTCCCCTAAAAATATTCTATTTCTTTAACAAGCTTCCTTGTAGGATGGAGTGTTTCATCTCTGCTACAACATCTTGCTGCTTTACTTTCTTTCTAGCATCCCATTTCTTAATGAGTTTCTTTCCTTCCAAAATGGAAGATCATTTAATCTCCGGGGACACTGCCACCTCATTTCATGGGGTTTTGTGTCTTGCTGCCTTAGTTGGTCTTGGATCATTCATTACATGCCTTTCCCTGACAATCTGAATTGTAATCTCGTATGTTCTACCGTACATCTGCTGAGTCAGAGGTTCTTAGAGAGGGGCACAGAATCCTGTGTCGTAACTCAGAATCTCCCAGCTGGCTTAAGTGCAACATCAAATCTGAGAAGCATTGCCACAAAATAACCACAGTGCAGGTTTTCTCTGCGTCCTGTAGAAATCCATCTGTAGAAGATACCAACAGTCTAAGTTCGTTGACACTGAAGACACATTCTCAGTGGCATTCAAACAATCAAAATGCCCTCAAAAGTTCATTATGAAGTTTTAAGGCATAAGAAGCTCCTGTTTCTTGTTGGTTGCCATGGAAGAACAACTAGTTGCAAATGGACTGCTGATATACTTGGAGCACATTTCTTCTCTTTTTCATCAAAATCCTGTTATAGTTTTCAGCTGGTCTACAAAAAAAATGAAGATTGCTATAGAATCAAAAATAGGTGTCAATGAAAACCATTGACTCAAGTCTGTGTACACACTCAGAGGAAAAAAAAAATTAACTTGCCATTTTAAGGTTGTGTATTTTTTTTTCCTTTTTCTTACTTTCTTGATGAAATCAAATTTTGTATAACACAATATCCAGATTTTCTGTTGAGGTGAACCTTAACCCAGTAATGTGTTTTCTAAGATTCCGAAGACATTTGAATCATACAAAGTCCCTGGCAATGGTACACCAGACCTTGGTCAGTAGTTGAACTGAGCCAATACGATGGTGCTTAGACACATGGGCCCAGGCGTCCCTTACAGCAGTGGTTCTCAACCTGTGGGTCACCCAGATATTTACATTACAATTCATAACAGCAGCAAAATTACAGTTATGAAGCAGGAACGAAAATAATTTTATGGTTGGGGGGAGGTCACCACAACATGGGGACAAGGGTCACAGCATTAGCATGGTTGAGAACCATGCCTTTCTGAAACCAATTGGCATTGGTTTCCATGGTAACAGTTAATGAACCTAATTTTATTTTATTTTATCTTATTTTATTTTTTTTTGAGACAAAGTCTGGTCACGTTGTAGCCCAGGCTGGCTCAAAGTCATGATCCTCCTTCGTCAGCATTCTGAGTGCTGATGTAACAGATAGATGTTCTCCACATATCCTGCTGCACAATTAAAGGCAACAGATTAGTTTGGTGATGAGGAGGAGTTTTGTGCTGGGAACCTGGGTTTGAATCTCAGGTTCTCCTTCTTTAATTAGCCACCTGCCTCATGTTATGTAATTCTTATTGTAAGTGACTGACAATTGCTGCTTGTAATTCTTTTATTTTTTTAATTGTAAAGATAGAGCTGAAATGAAGCCATTCATTCCTGTTATTTCTTTATTTTTTTTCTGGAGTTCTGCTTCTAATTGCTCTTCTTTTATAATAACTGTACAGCACTCATCTACCACGCGTGGGACATTATGCTCTGTTCATTATGAAGTTTCACCTCCCGGCTTTCTGTAAAGCAGATGTGTAGCGACATTTTCATTCAGTCGGGAATCAAGTCTGTCTGGACTTCGTCTTTCATTCCACAGGTACTTCCTGGATGCTTATTCTCTGCCAGGTTGAATAGGGACACAAATGTGCATGGGAAACAGAGCTAAAACAAGGACCTGTTGTGATTAGAATTATCCCACTGTCTGATTTTCTCTTTCAGAAACCGAACCTCAGGAGCTGTTGATGCAGGCTTATGCTGATGTAGTGAGATTTTCCAGGACTAAGTAACAGGACACTTTACCAAGTGTTTGCAGTGTTCCCATGCTTATTTTCTCTAACGAAGTTTGTTCTTGGTCAAGCCATTGGATTTTATTCTCTGATGGAGAAGAATGTGTTAGAAGCTAGTCTCTCCTGCTGTGTGCTCTGAACCTCTGGAAGAATTAACATATCAGGCCACCAAAGCTACACTTAGTAAAGATTAAAGAGAAGACAATAAATGCAAACAAACTTGATTATTTTGGAATGAGGCCATCTAGTGACAAGGATTGGGGACAAAGCAGGCAGTCTAGGGTAGATGGATTCAGTTAGTTAGGGTCAAGGGTAGCTTCTCTGATGGCTACCCCCGGTTTCTGATTTCTTATAGTCACACTCTGGGTTGAACCTTCCCATATATAATATAAAATAACATAATGACATGCAATAATTGTGTCATTGTATAAGCAAGAGGGCACTGTGGAAGTGACTCCCTTGGCTAGGTTTCAGAAGACATTGAGGGTTCTGTATTACTCACTCTAAAAAAGCCTCATTCTTGGACATATTGTATGGATACACAAATAGTTCCACAGAGAGTTTCTCCTGGTGAAGAACTGAGGCCTCTTATGATTGTAAGTTTGGCTAGTGTGTGTGTATGTGTGTGTGTGTGTGTGTGTGTGTGTGTGTGTGTGTGTGTAATTTTAATTAAAAAAATCGACACAGAGTCTTGCTATGTAACCCAAGCTGGCTTTGAACTCATTATACAGCCCAGGCTTCCGTCAGACTAGAAGCAATCCTCATACTCTGGCCTCTGTGTTGGGATTTCAAGTTTGCATCAGTCTTAGCAGGTGTCTTAGCTCCAGCTTCATGAGAAGCTCCAAGTGGAACCACCAACCTCCAACTTCCTGGTCCACAGAAAATGTGAAATGTTAAGAGTTAGTTTTAACTCATAATCTTTGGGGTAGATGCAGAGGAAAACAGAGAGCCCACCAAGTACTATCAGGTGCTCAGAAGGGAAGAGCAAAGCTGAGGAAGGAGATACTGAAAGGGAAGTGAAGCAGACTATAGACTCTTCCTTTACACTGTTGCCCACAAGCAACATTTTTACACCAGGCAGGGGATTGATGGCTTTAGCTTGAGAAAGACCCTAAGTATTAAGACTTAGAAATGAATCTGTCTTTCAATACCATGTATTTGTCTTTCTTTCTTTCTTCCTTCCTTTCTTTCTTCCTTTCTTTCTTTCTTGAGAGTAGGTCGCTAATGATCCAGACTAGCCTCAAACTATTTGCTCAGCCAAGGTTGATGTGAACTCTCGCTCCACTTGCTGGGATTACAGGCATGCGCCACCATGTCCAGTTTATCCAGTTGGTGTGTTGCTGGGCTCAAAACCACAACTTCATGCATGCTAGGCAATCATTCTACGAACTGAACTGCATCTCTAACATCACTATGTAAATTAAAAAAATACTTTTTATTTGATTATTTTGTGTGTGTACGTGGTGGGTCATGCAGAGGTCAGAGGACAACTGACAGAGTAGGTTCTTGACTTCTGTCAGCTGGGTCTCAGGGAGCGACCGTAAGTTGTCAGGCCTGGCAGGAGACACCTTTATCCGAGGAGGCACCTCCACAGCCCCTATAGGAAATGAAAACATCAGGCTTCTTTATCTGTGGTCTCATTTATTTGCATGTGCATTCATGCCACAAAGGGGTCAGAGGACAAACCTGTGGAAAGTTGGTTCTCTTCTGCAATCGTGTAGGTCCGGGAACTGAACCCAGGTCAGTAGTCTTAGCAGAAGCATCTTTACTGGCTGTTTCATCTTGGAGCCCTACCGCCATGTGACTTAATTATTATTAATATATTTTTTTTTTACTTGAGTACATCCTAGATTTTGTCACAGTAGGATATTTTAATGTAGGTAATATGAACTTCAGGAAATCCTTTAATTCTTTTTTTTTCCCTATTAATTAAAGTGACTGAGACCACCTCATCTTTTAATGGTTAAAATGTCAGTGAAAGCAGCAATTTCAAGGCGTGGCAAAATACTGTAGTAGAGGGCTCCACACACATGCACACACAGCACTGAGCGAACTCAATGAGTTAAAAAAAAAAGTGTGTGAGGTTAAGAGAGAAAGAGGTGGAGGGGATAGGGAGAGAATTCGAAGGGAGAACGTGGGAGGATGGGCTTGATCAAAACACATTATATGTGTGTATAAAATTTCAAACAACAAAAGCAAGCCTACAAAAATGTTTCATATTGGTTGAAACAAAGAAAAGGGCTCTTTCTAACATTATCTCTAATTTTATTTAAAACAATGATTATCTTTTTTTGTTTTGTCTTGTTTTATCCTCTGGAAAAAAGTGACATATGTGATACAGGTTAGAAGGCTTTGCATTAGAGATTTAAGAAAAACAGAAAGTCCAACTTTTTTTTTCCCCCATGTGACAGCAATTTCTATCCACTGTGTGTGATCTGCTTGGGGGAGGAGTCATGATTCATACCACTTTGCACATGCTTTTCTGACAAGTTTCATTCGCAAACCTGGGTCCACTTACATAACAAAAACATTAAAACGGGGTGTTTTAAACTGCGTCTCTTTATTAATCATGTATTTGCTCATGTAAATAATACACGCAAGTACATCCTTGTTGCGTCAGTTGGGAAGCAGTGATTTACTAGCTGTTTAGCTACGAGGATGGAGGAGGGGCTATCTTGAGATTTTATATGCACTTCTCAAAAAGCTGTGTATTTTCTCCTGGGCTGTTTAATTTGGTTTGGGCAAATATTTTACAACTTAGAATTTCTTTAATTGTAGTCTTAATTTTTATGATCCTTTCTATCTGTCTTTACATCAAATAGCAATTTTTAGGGCAGTACAGCCAATCTCTCAATAGCCTTTTGAAGGAAGGGGACATTTATTTGAAAGAAATATACTTTGTTGTTTCAAAGTCCCTTTGATATCATTAAAGATGAGTTTGTGCTAGCTCTCCCTTCAGCTCAATTCTTTTTCTCCTTTGTTTCTGTTGGGATGAGGTAATCCTGGTCTGTGAAGTCTTTTGTGATGGAAATGGCTACGGCCACACAGACAGCATAATATTTACTAGGAATAAGAGAGAGCGAGATAGCAGTAGTGCTGCCTTTCAACACGCAGCAGGCTCATTATTGCCTTGAGTGTCTGAAACACAGCACATATAGGTTACAAACCAAAACTGAATGAGGAGAATAGTAAGATTTAAAAAAAAAAAAATTGTGGCAAGCCAGGTTAATGGTCTGAAGTTGAGGAAGCCAACTTTGTTGACAAGGCACGAATGACAGAGAGTGCCCGTAAGTAAGAAAGTTCCATGTGCCTGAGTATGCTCAACAGCTAAGCAGGGTGGCTTCTACCCACAGTAGCTAGCTCTGGGGCTGGTTAGAGCTTAGACTCTTGAATAGAGGTTAACACAACTTTTTTTTTTTTTTTTTTTCCGTAAAGGACCAAATGGTAATATTTGAAATCTGGAGGCTGTAAGATCTCTGTTACAGCTACTGAACTTTGCAACAATAGTAGATTTTTTTTTTTTTTTGAGGCTGTTATGTAACCCAGGCTGTCTTTGAACTTGCTATGTATCTGAGGATGACCTTGACCTCCTGATCATCCTCTGGATCTCCTAAGCGCTGTCATTATAGGTGTGTACTGTCACAACCAGGGTTGCGGCTACGCAGTGCTAGGGATAGAACTCAGGGCTCAGTGCGTGCTGAGTACACCTTATACCATCTGAACAACACTCCCAGCCCCTGATGTGTTAGTAGGAAGCAGCCATAGGCAGTACGGAGATGCACTAAGGAGGCTGTATATTAATAAAACTTTACTTCTTTTTTATTACTTTATTTTTATTTTTATCATTAGTTACATTTTATTAACTCTGTATCCCAGCTGTATCCCACTCCTTCATTCCCTCCTAATCCCATCCTCCCTCCTTCATCTCCTCCCTGCCCCTTTCCAAGTCCACTGATTGTGGAGGACCTCCTCCCCTTTCATCTGACCTTGTTTTATCAGGTATCTTCAGGACTGGCTGCAAAGCTTTCCTCTGTGGCCTAGCAGGACTGCACCTCCCTTGGGGGATGGGGAGTCAAAGAGCCTGCCATTGAGTTCCTGTCAGAAATAGTCCCTGTTCCCTTTATTATGGGAAACCATGTGATTACTGAGCTACCACGGGCTACATCTGAGCAGAGGTTCTAGGTTATATCTATACATGGTCTTTGGTGGAGTGTCAGTCTCAGAAAAGACCCCTGTGCCCAGATATATTTGGTCCTTGTGGAAAAACTTTACCAGCTTTGGTTTGTAGGCTGTGGCTTGATGACCCTAGTCCATAACATGTAATATTTCTTAGTTGTTTATTCACATATTCATAGTGAGTTTGAATCAACTTATAAGAATCTATCCAACATTGAATTATACCAATGCATATGACAAGAATTTGAACACTGGGAGCTGCAGGGACTTTTTGGGTTGAAATGGAGTCAATACTATTTTATACTAGAGTTAGTACACCTTTTGCTGGTATCAAGGCATCATTTGCAGGAAAAGACAGTGTCTGTGGACCAGTTTTCATTTTAGTGACTGTTATATATAGCCTGTGCTGACTACTATCATACATAATGTTAGCGACTATTATACATACTGGCTATTATCATACAGAGCTTTAGTGAGTATTGCATACAGCCTGTGTAAATGTCTTCTGTATTGACATTGGTTATTCAAATAAAATAGCCATTCTGTCCCCAGTGATCACTATGGGAAGGTTATTCCCAGTTTCTATAGAATAGTGTGTTTCATAAGAATCCCAAACCTTTCTAGGCTAAATAGGAAAATAAATCAATAACATCTTAACTTTTGTTCAAGTCACTTCTTTAGTATCTACATGTTGATGAGATCTGAGGAGGTTTGGGTTGCATTTGTCTAAAAACATTTATACTTTAAGCATATGTTTCACTGAGAAAAGTGGTGAAAAACGCAAGTGTATGTATGATTAGATGAGAAAATATAAACAAAATACAACATAAATGTAAAAAATATGAAAAAAAATTATGTGGCAGAGTAATCATAAGCTAGTACAGAAAGTAAGAACCTTAGAAACTATGACACACATGAGGTATTGTGTCACACATAATTTCCAAAATTGTGTGGAAAAATTTCCCAGCAATCAAAATAATCATCTCATTGATTAATCCACCGTTGTATTTTATGTGAAAATGTTCTCCTCTGAACTTGGTTCTTAAATAAATTTCTTAATATATCTTCTTAGAGGAGAGACACAGTATCCCTCCAATAATACCAGAATAAGATTCAGTGCTGCCTCAAGAATGATTGGAGGGACACTGAACCAAACAAACTGTAAGGAAAGAAAATCTTAAGGTGGAATGGGAAGGGCAGCTAGACAGTGACATTGGCTCCACCTGACCCAGGAATTGAACCTTGTCTGTCAAAATGATTGACACATAAAATAATCTTTTATCTATGACATGAAAGTAGAAATAAAACTATCTAGGAGACAAAGTGTATAAACGGGAGGAGAGGATGGTGAGGAAAAGGGGGGGTGAACACAAGGAAGAAAATACTCAACAGACATATGGATGAACATTTAAAAGAATTACTTAAAAGGAAAATGTTCTTGGACTTTGGGAGAGAAACATTTAAAATGTGGAATAGTTCTAGGTGCAGTGAGGAGGCCCTGGAAGAAAAACAAATAGCCTCGGCCCTCTGGGAATTCAGAAAATGAAAGTGATGGCAGTTGATGCATTCTTTTATTTGTATTAATTCATAGCTGCGAACAAGGACAGCAAAAATAGACATGCTAACATGGACAATGGAAAGCTCAGGAGGCCTCAACCCTTCACAAACAGGCAACAAAAGAACGCAAGAATGAAGAAAATAGTCTTCTGGAGCGAAGAGCATGCCAATTGGTTATTCAGTGCCAAGTGGTCAGACCTGAAAACACACAGCCATCCTGAGTGGTCATATTTATGTACTTAGGAATACATGTGTGTACCATAAACATACATGTGTGTAACAACAGTTCATGGGGGAAAAAAAAAGAGGCACTAATTTGAAAGATCAAGGAAGGGTAAATGGAAGAGTTTGGAGGGAGGAGAGGGGGGAAATGATGGAATTATAATATCAAAAAATAAAATAAATAATTAAAAAAATCACAGCAGTTCAGTTGTCTTTTTAAAGGACAGTTGGGGTGACAGAGAAGTGTGTCCAGGAGCAGGAGCAGGAGCAGGAGCAGGAGCAGGAGCAGGAGCAGGAGCAGGAGCAGGAGCAGGAATACGCTTTTTTAAAAAATTTTTATTTTTATTAATTACAATTTATTCACTTTGTATCCCCTGAAGCTCCCTCCCTCTTCCCCTCCAACTCACACCCTCCCTCCCCCTTCTCTACCCATGCCCCTTCCCCAGTCCACTGATAAAGGAGGTCTTCCTCCCCTTCCTTCTGATCCTAGTCTATCAGTACTCATCAGGAATGGCTGCACTGTCTTCCTCTGTGGCCTGGTAAGGCTGCTCCCCCTCAGGGGGAGGTGACCAAAGAGCAGGCCAATCATTTCATGTCAGAGACAGTCCCTGAGGAATGAGGTTTTTACCTGGCTTGCAAAGAAACTAGCCCACCTGTGACTTATGGGAGGTGGCTTCCACTAGCTTGGGTCTTTACTGAGTGGACTGTTGAATATTAATCTCAGCCAGATGTCACCCCTGGAGCATTGGAAAGGTGAGGACGAGCCTAGATGCGGGATTTGAGAGTTTACCCTTACCTGTATTTGGGGATCAAAATTGTAAACAGTTTACACTGGAGAAGAGATCTTGCCCTTCAAAAAGTGAAAGACTGAAAGTGAAGGCATATATCCTTCAGTAAAAGTGAAACCAGACAGCTCATTCCAGGCCACAGAGAAGAAAATACTCAGTGGTCTAAAAAAAAAATCTAGTAACACAACTTTTATAAGACAACTTAGTTTTTTTTTTTTTTGTCATTTGTTACAATGCATAATATACTGTCATATAATTTCTCCCTCCCTGCCTCTCTTTAGACAGTGTCTCTCTATGTAGCCCTGGCTATTCTGGAATTCACTCTATAGGATAGGCTGACCTCACAGTGATGCCCCTGTCTCTGCCTCCCAAGTGCTGGGATTTAAGGTGTGTATCATTACACCCGGCTCATAATTTCTTAATAGCTTAAATTTTTCTTTTGTTTTTTTTTGAGATTATAATATCATTATAATTATCACACATCATTTGTGTCATCCTAACTGCTTGTTATACAAAAACAGGTCAGAGATGTTGTTCTTTAAAAATCCCAGAAAAGCACATAGAAAGATGGATGAGACAGGCATAAAGGCTAAAAAGGACCTTTTATGCTCATGAATAGAAACTGTCAGGACTATGAAGGTGCTAGTCTTCCCCAGACTGATTTATAAGTCAAAGTCAAACTCCACTAAATACCAGTAGGCCCTTGATATCTTTTGCACAAGATATCAACATCATATAGAAACATAAAGGGCCTAGAAAACCTAAAACAGGGCTTGAGAAAGACAAATAATACTTGAGAAAATGTCAAGACGTGACTAGAGGATTAAAAAAACCAAGGAAGTTCCTTATGAGGTAAAGATAGGCAGTATGTTGATTGGAATAGGAGAAAAGGTGCAGACACAGATTCATATGTGTATGTTTAACTGACTTTCAGAGTAAGTTTAAAGAGGAGCTGGGGCGGGGGAAAGTGGCCTTCTGAATAAATGGTGCTGAGCATTTGTTGCTAATTAATGTATCATCATTGCCATGATCATCTTCATTGTGTTTGTGTCTGTGCGTGTGTATGTGTGTGGAGACGAGAGGTCAATGTTGGTCGTCACCTTTGACTGCTCTCCATCTTGATTTTTTGAGGAAAGGCCTTTCTCTGAACCTGGAGTTCACAGATTTGGTTGCATTATCTGACCAGCAAGCCCCAGGACTGAGAAACAGCTGTACATTGCTGTGCTCGGCACTGAATGTGTGTATATAAAGAAATAAGCCTCTCCTTTTAGGTCACATCCATCCACCCGTCCATCCACCCATCTATCATCCATCTGTCTATCATCTCTCTCAAAATAAATCACAAACCTAAATATGAACTAAAAACAGAAAACTGTTAACTAAAAAAGACTTTCAGATAGTGAGCCTCTAGAGACTAGAGATTCACCGCCCCCCTTTTTTTAAAATTTATTTCTTCTCAGAAGACCCACAGAGAAGGCTTCCAAGAATGCCAGAACTCAGTAAGGCCGTATTCTGGAACTCTGAATGTGCTGAGGAAAGGGGTGAGACTTGTGCCCTTGGGTTCGAGGGTCCTGATGTAGCCCTGCAGGGTTTGATGGCCTCATGCTGAATAGGCACCCTCCCATTGGATACTTCTTGGTGGCCCTTCCCCTTGGGATTGGCTCATAGCATTTCACAATGGCAAGAATGGGATGCTCAGTCTTCGGGCTTAGTTTCATGTCTCAGTTTGTGGTAGAGCCCACTCAAGGTGAAAACCAGCGATGCCTCACTTTCTGGCCACCCATGATGAAACCTCATGTGAACACTGCAAGCCATAGCGCTGAGGTTTATCAGTGAAAAGGTGGCCCAGCCTATGGTGAGATTTCCTCCAAAGGAAAAACAGGGACGGGCACTTAACTCATCGTAAGCAAGTAAAATATTTATTTTTAAAGCATGCACAGGAAGAACATGATACTCTTTTTGCAAGAGGGGCAGACTTTCTTCATTTCCTGTTCTCTGAATTATTAGCCAATGCTATGAGCCAATCCCAAGGGGAAGGGCCACCAAGTTCTTGGAAAAAATACTGCAGCTGAAGCCTGTTTTTTTCCCTCTTGTTCTCTCTACATGGAGTTGCGTATTTGCCAAGCCTTATCGACATCTTCGTTTAAAACCAAGGGAAGTGTTCTTGGGGAACTCAGGACTAGAGCTATATCTAGTTGAATGTTTGTGGAGAACTTGCTAGTTACCAAGAGAACAAGTTAACAAGAACTTGCTAGTTAACTCCACTCTCTGTAGGAGTATAGTTGTAGTTGGAGTGCATGTCAGGAAAAAAGAGTTGGAGATAAGGTAGAATCACTTTGGCCATGAAAGCACAGAAAACATAGCTTGAACATGTATGAACTCCAGACTCATATCTTCTTCACACAAATATAAACAACATTCATTTTTCATGGTAGATTTTAGTTTCTTTTATTGTGGTCTGTACGTTGTTTTGTTCTAGAGTGATGGCTCTATTTTTAATGATATCTTTTCTTTTTTTATGATATCTTTTCTTTTACAGTACTTTGGTATAATTCTGTTAGATAAGTAGCCTTTTAAATATTACGTGTGTGTGTGTGTGTGTATGTTTTTTATTTCAAGTACAAGAATGTCTGGTATTTTGTCCCAGCAATGGAAAACTAGGTTAAATATACAGCACTCATCTGCAAGCCATGAAGAGATGCTTTGGAACGAATCCTTCCGCATCTTCACATTAAGTCAAAACTTTGGGAAACAATTCTCTGTTGCTTAAGTCAATGATACTTTGTTACAATAGCCTGAATTGAACAAAGTAAAGCTCTGTTGTTGTTGTTGTTTTTATATAGTAAACTATAGTTATTTCTCACTTCTTCAATTTATTATTATTAACACATTTATAAGTATTTTAAATAACTCAAATAGCTTAATTTAATTAAAATCTTATTTGCATGGAGGAAGGAATTTATCTTGGCTCACAGTTTTAGAGGATTTAAGGCATGGTCATTGGGCTTGGTTGTTTTGGGTCTTTGGTAGCATAGAAGGTGTTGGCATGGGGCTCATGATGGACTCTGCTTACTTCACAATGGCTGGGAAGCAGACAGTGAGGAGGGAAAAAGATGGAGTCATAATAGTCCTTTAAGACCAAGTCCTCATAGATTGAATGTCTCCCACTAGGCCTCATTTTCTAGAAGTTCTCTCACTTCTCAACAATGCCACAAATGGGCAATGGAGTCTTTAGAACCTCTGGGAGACATTTAATATCCAAACCACACTGGCTTCTCTGTGTCCTCGTGATGATGAGGGGAAACCTTTGACCTCTTTTTTTTTTTTTTTTTTAAATAAGGGCATTGATACCAGTAAGGAGGTCCCAGTCTATGACTTCATCCAAAGCTTATTACCCCTCATAGGCTCCATATCTAAGTCCAACTGCACTGACAATTAAGACCCTGACACATGAAATTTAGGGTGACATGGTCTTCATTCCTTAGCATACTTCTTTTGTTAATTGTGAGTATTTTTCTTTCACATATATACTTGGACTGTGAGGATGCCTGTTGCCCAAATAGGTCAGAAAAAGACACTGGACTCCCTGAAACTGGAGTTACAGATGATTTTGAACCACCATATGGTTGCTGGGAATAAAATCAGATACTCTGGAAGACCAACATATGCTCTTAACAGCTGAGCTATATCTCCAGCTCCAATACCTCTTAAAAAACCACACACACACACACACACACACACGCACACTGCACACACATCCACATGCATGAAAGCACAGGTACTTCATTTATCCTTTGACAATTTTATACAAGTTTATAATGTATCTCAATCTATTTCCAACTTCCTCCTCTAGTCTCCCCTAACTTCACCTATTATACCCCACACTCACCCTCTCCCACTTTTGTACCCTGTTCTTTCTCATGTTTCTTATTCTTTGTTGAATGTGGGTTCTTTTTAAAGACTTTACTGAGGACAAAAAAGCACAGAGATCTGTATAAGATTTCTTTTTTTTTTTTTTTTTTTCATCATTAGTCCCCAGGAGCAGAAGGCCTCATGAATTAAAATTTTTAGAAGAAAAACTTTTCTTAAGCTACATTTAGATAGTGGTGATAAAAATCTAGCACCCAGAAGTACCCATGTCAGGAGTTCCTCACAACTAAATTTATTGGGGATACACTGAGTAGCTCACTGTATCGAGTAACATTTTAAAACTGTGTCAGAGACTGGAAAGATTGCAACATTTATGTCGGTGTAAACAGATCTTACCCAGCACTTATCAACAATTTGACCTACATTTCGCAACAACAACAAGAAGAGACGGTGAAAAGTAGAATCCAAGAAGGCCAGCTTTAAGACAGAAATATTTAAGAGTGGGGGTGTTGCTAGGTGCTTCCCATCTATTTACTGTCTTAAAAAAGCATACAGTACCAATTCGGGGTTTAACAAATTTATTTTCTGCCCACATTTAAAATGCCTGCATAAACCTGTGCCGGTGGCTTTCGTAAAGTGTTTACACAGCCCAGTTAAACAATGTGCAACGTCTGGGTTCACCTCAAAATAGCATGAATTTTCCTACAGGGGTATGAGCTCCCGAGCGGTGCTGCGCAGTCCCTTTCTGCTGTGTTGCCTTACTCCGGCTGGTTTCATTGGCTCAGTTGGAAGGTCAGTGGAAACTCAGCAAAGGGCTCCCGCTGCGTGGTGTTTATTGTCCCCACGTCTTTCTCTGCTAGGTAGGAGGCCTGCGTCATTAGGCCATCTGAAAACCTTTCGGGAGAACAAAGAGGACTTCCTTCTTTTCCTTCTAATAGTGGAGCTCTGGTAGGAACGTAGTAGAGGTTTGTTCCTAAGGTCAAAGCTTAAGTGGGCTGTGGGTCTCCCTGGCTGTAGATGCTAAGGAATTTGTGGGCCTATGGACTGTAGCTTAGGAGCTTGTGAAGAAAAGCCCAGATAGGAGGGTTAGGTAGTGCTTGTCCAACCTTCCCTCGGAAGAGGGAGGGATCGAAAGCGAGTCTGGCTCTAAGGAGGTCTGCTTATTTTTGTACCTAGATTTGTAACTTTCTCTCTGAGGGCTCAAAGTCTATCATGAAGTTCTTTAGTTAAAAATCCCAGCTCGTTCTCTGTCATAGGTGCAGAATTTTTCTGTTTCTCTTATTTCTGACCTTGCTTTGACATATGTAAGGACGGTGCTTTGATTTGTGATTTAGGAAACGGACCATGTGTCAAAAACAGTGTAGCCAATAGAACAGAATATTACAGGTGGGATGTTCAAGCAGCAAGCATTTCTTCCCTATGTTTCTTGAAGCTCGAAGTCTGGTATCAGGAAAGCATCATGGTGGGGAGCCTGGTGAAGCCATCTTTTTTTCTTTAAGGTGGCAGCCTTGTATCCTCATGCGGCAGAGAAGAGAGGGAGTGAAAGAACTCTAATTACATATTCTGTAGTAACTTCAGAAGCCAGGAAAGTATAAAGGGACCATTGCTGGAGAAATGGGATGGGAAGCAATAGAGAAGGAAGTAGCACATTACAAGGGATCTGATCTTGGAAATGGAAAAAAGGTTCGGCTCCAATTAGGAACAGGAGAGGGAGGTTTAAATACAGAATAAAGAGAAAGGATGGTAAAATACTGTAAGGATGCCTGAAAACTTTATAAGGAATCCTACCATCAATTATTAATTATTTACCTGAAGGAAGCCTACAATCCATATAAGTCTGTGTATAAGTATACATATATAGTTTAAATGTAAACGTTCTTCTTTAGCCTGGCAATGCCAATAGGCAAAGATGAGCCAAGAAAAACCTCAGCACCAGGCATAAGAAACCCTCTTTTGAGTTTTTGGTTTAGGGTTGTCCCTAAACCTACAAGCTGTTGCTATTGCCGTTGGATTCCCCAATTCCATGCAGAAGTGGAAAGTGTGACCATATTGCTGAACACATCTTACACATCTTCAGACTCCGGGTCCAGAGGACCCTGAGCTGGAACTGACATAAATGCCTCCTCCCTGAGGTCTAGCTGTCAAGGTACCAGAAAGCAGCATCCCGCTTTCAGAGGAGAGAAGCGGTCAAGAGCTCTACTCAGCTATGATGCCTACGGAGCGTAACAGTGACTGCTATGGCATGAGGACCCTGAGGGAGCAGTAGTGGAATGAATACCTTCGCAGCAAACAACACGTCTCTAACTGGACGTAAGAACCACTCAACATAAGGGAAATCAAGCCTGATGCCAGAAACCTAGACAATTACCCAGGTGAGTGAAGTCATGGATCTGGGAGGGGAATCTACAACCACCACTTTATTAAATCAGCATTATCTCTAACCACACTCTAAATACCTGTCCTTATACCCATAGATTAGCTAGTTCAAATCCCTGATCAAGGAAACATCTCTTTGTAACAGATGAAGACCTCTACAGAAAACCACGACCAGTCAAAATGCAGAGCTGTGGAGGTTGGTGCCAGTGGATACATCTACCAAACAATTTCTGTACATAAGGCTCAGGGAATATTGTGGAAGAGAGGACAGAAAGATTCTAAGAGCCAAAGGATCAGGGAGTTTGCTGTGAGACTGTGTTTTCTAGTAGTCTCAGAAGCCACACACATAAAATCTCACAAATATGATTACTTAAATATGAACTGAAAAAAGGACCACAATAGTACTCCCCAATTGGTTAATCAATACCAATATGTATAAGTAGCATTATACAGACATGGAAGATTATATTGAGGAATATCTCTCTACACATAGATATATTGATTTATATGCATATGTATATGTATGTCTGCATGGAACAACAATTTCTGAAAAAAGGGGGGCTATGAATTTGAAGGGATGGGAATTTGGGGAAGTTAGAGAAAGTAAAGGGAAGGGGGAAATAATGAAATTATAATTCAAAAAACTCAAAAAAAGGGAGGAATGAAAGGCTTCTATGTCTTTAAATGGGCACAACCCCCTCAAATAGTGCATCTAGCTAGATATCAAGTGTTTCATACATAAGTCTTGGGAGAAGTTTTCATAGTCAAACCCCAAGACGACCTATATTATCAATACATTAAACTTTATAATATTATTAAACAGTACTAGAATATTTGCTATTTACATTCATTGTCTGCTGGATAAAATACCATAACTAAAAACAATGTAAGAAAGTTTCTTTCTTTCTTTCTTTCTTTCTTTCTTTCTTTCTTTCTTTCTTTCTTTCTT
>NW_026587216.1:5307234-5389755 GCF_907164565.1 Psammomys obesus
CTTTCTTTCTTTCTTTCTTTCTTTCTTTCTTTCTTTCTTTCTTTCTTCCCTCCCTCCCTCCTTCCTTCCTTCCTTCCTTCCTTTCTTCCTTTCTTTCTTCTTCGGCATATCGTCCCACAGGGATAAGCGGCCGTCATGGATGATCGTTATATTGCCGGATGCAGGTTGTATTGCAGGCATGGCAGCAGAAGCTGAGCGATCACATCTCTACTTCAGACATGAGTTAGAGAAAGGGAGCTTGAAGTCAAGCCAGGCTGTGACCTGTCAGAGCCCTTCCCCAGTGACGTACTTCATGCAGCAAGGGTTCACTTTTCCGTAACATGCCATCCAGTTCCACCAGCTGGGGACCATGCCTTTAAATATGTGAGCCTAGAGGTGACATTCCTCATTCAAACCAACACTCTGCTATAGAAATATCTTCATGATGATTGTTAAATTAAAAAAAAATTAACCAAAATATAGAACTGTTGTAGCATATTTAAAGGTTGTGTGCATTAGAAAAGTCTTTTTTCCTTGTTATTTTTTTAAAAAAATAATTTTTTATGAATTACAGTTTATTCACTTTGTATCCCAGCTGTTGCCCCCCTCCCAATCCTACCCTCCCTCTCTCTTCTTCTCCAATGCTCCTCCCCCAGTCCACTGATAGGGGAGGTCCTCCTCCCCTTCCATCTGACCCTAGTCTATCAGGTTTAGAAAAGTGTTTTTATATGCACAAGAAAAAAAATTTAGAATACTCTATTTTATGGAAATATTTTACACAGCTACAAATAACATGTGGTTTAAAGCTTTCCAGCTGTTTTAACAGCTGAAAAGGTAAAAAGGAATTAAGTAAAATTAATTTTAATGATGCATATTTCATCAAAGTCAACATAGCCAAAATAATGTCATTTTAATATTACTAATATAAAGTTATACAATGAGGTCTTTTGCATAATTTTTTGTGCTTTTTTTGACATTCAGCGAACAGTTTAGAATCAGAGCATGTCTTAGTTTGTATTAAGAATATTTTAGCTCTTCAGTAGTTTTGTGTGGCTAGGAGCTTTTGTACTTCATAATGTAGAGCTAGGAAGACTTGTCTAGAAATATCAATCATGGGATTCCTTGCACTCTGCCCAAAGTCTGGTTATGAGTATCAAAGCATCTGCATTGATACACTGCTGGGTAAAGTCTTTCAGAGGCCCTCTGTGGTAGGCTTCTGTCCTGTTTCCTGTTTTCTTCCTCTTCCAATGTCTATCCTGTTTGTCTTTCTGAGTGAGAATTGATCATCTTACATATAGGTGTAGAGATTTAGTATGTTTATCCTATATTATAGGTCTAGTATCCACTTATAAGTGAGTATATAGCATGTGAAGGGGGAGGTAGAAAGACTGGAGAGGACAGGAGCTCCACAAGGAGAGCAACAGAATATCTGGACTCAGGGGTCTTTTCTGAGACTGATACTGCAACCAAGGACCATTTATGGAGATAACCTAGAAACCCTGCACAGATGTAGCCCATGGCAGCTCATTCTCCAAGAGGGTTCACTAGTAAGGGGAACAGGGACTGTCTCTGACCTGAACTCAGTGGCTAGTTCTTTGACTGCCTCCCCTGGATGGGCAAACAGCCTTTCCAAGCCACAGAGGAGGACAATGCAGCCAGTTTGGATAAGACCTGATAAGCTAGGGTCAGATGGAAGGGGCGGAGGACCTCCTATATCCGTGGACTTGGAGAGGGGCATAGGAGGAGATCAGGGAGGGAGAATAGGATTGGGAGGGGAGCAGGGAGGCAGCTATAGCTGGGATACAAAGTGAAAAAACTGTAATTAATATAAAAAATAAAATTTAATTAAAAATATTCTCTAATGTGACCTTAGATTGTAAGGTTAAACTCCCATTTCTCTAAGGAATCTTCTATGTACATATTATCTATGTGTCTAAAACATCTCTGATTTATTAATGGAGTCTCTAATGCTAGCACTACAGGCGTTTCAGAGACTCTGCACTCTAGTGTGCTTGTGGATGGTGATGGTATGTGAAGGGCTTTCTGTGGAGCCTGGCACTCCCCACAATCATCCTGTCATGGTGCCCCAAAGCACAAGCCTTTGAGTGGTGGACACTAACCTCAAGTGGTTGTTGAGTCTTGGTCAATTCCAATTTTCTTTACCAGAACAGCTTCACATATTTTAGCCCAGAAAGATTTATTGGCTCAAACACAAAATGTGGCCTAGATAGACCTTGGGTTGAGTGGTTGAGCATCTAAGAGGGGTTGGGGCCAGACTCTCATCAAAAACGACCCACTGGGAGTGTAGAGTCCTCAGATATTGCCGAGTTAGGGGCTAGTTCAGCATTCTTTCGAAATGGCACACTGGAATACTATCCTGTCAGAGAGAGCCAGGGAATGAATTCCATCATAGGATCAGAGCACTCTGAACTGTAAACAGTGGAGCTGTTTCAATGGCAAATGGAGCAGAAATAAGTGGCACTTACCATTTCAGTGGCTTCACAATAAACACCCGTATTCATAAAAGTTTTGCACTTTGAATAGCTGGGTCCCTGTTGGTGATGGTCTAAAATGATAGCCTGAGTCATTTTTAATTCACCATCTATTATAGAAAAAATAATTGTAATAAATTCACTTGGTGTTAAGGTTAATACGTGCTTTACTGGATTTCTACTCATCATCCATGATTACTTTTTTGAGGAGATCCCCAGGTATCCCTGGAATGGAGCTAAGGTTGTACCTCTGAGATTGCGATGTAAGCGGTTTGATGCCATTTGACATCATCTGTGCACCTTTAGGTATGAAGCACCCTGCCAAGTTGCATGTGCGGTGGTGTGTTGGAGTTTCTTGGCACTCCTTTAGGGAGCAGGAAGCTTGGGTAGTGGGACACTCACCAAAGAACTCAATATTTCTTTTTTGGTTTTAAAAACAAAACATTCTTACAAAATAAGCCTCTGGGTTCCAAACCACAGCATTTCTGAAGCTGGGGTTTTCAGGAAACCACTGAATTTCTGAATGAGATGTTAAGTCTCCTCGTTGTTTTGAACTGTCATGTGCTTTTCAGAACATTCTGATGTCTATTAGGGTAGCCATTTCATGCAAGGGTGAGTTAGACTTTCATGTGAGATGCTAATGCAGAGTGAAAGGCAAGAGATGCAGCTCTTCTTTATTTGGGTTTCAAGCCTTTTCTTTGACACAATGGGGGACTAAATAAGATCCATAACTGTTCCATTGACTGTTTCAGAAGTATCTGAGTTTCTTTTCCTTTGGCTGAATAAAACAGGATGACAAAACCAATAAGGCTTTTTGCCGAGCTTTCTTTCTCCTTTTTATACAGTTCAGGATCCCAGCCCTGGGAATGGTACCCCTCACGGTGGATGATGTGTTGTCCAATTTCAAACAACCCGGGCAAGATCATTCTCCACAGGCATGCCCAGAGACCCTTCTCACATGTGATTTTAGATCTTATTAAGGTGACATGTGAAACTACGCATGCCAGTGTCAAACTGCAGACCATCTTGTGGAGTGAAAGCCTTGGTCTCGGTGGATAGTTTTACAGAATGCTTCTAATTTACGACTAGGACATGCAAAAGAAAAAAAAAAAAACAACCTAGTAAGCTTCCTTGCCTAAAAATTCTGGAGATACTCTATCAGTTAGGCCAAGGCAACAGGTGCACTGCGAGATAAATATGGCTTTGGTATGTTCATTTCTTCCCCCTATACCGGTGGCAGTTAAAGAAAAGTATGAGTGGCAGTTTTATTTAACACAATCATTCAAAAATCTATGTTGTTAGAGGATTGCAGGCTTAAGTGTCAATATCCCAAGGTCCGCCTAACGAAGGAAAAAGAGAAGAATGACTTAATGGTCCAGAACTGGACATGGGTGGTAACATTGCCATTTGCTTTTCATAGGCTGGAACCTAACTATGTTGCTGCATTCAACAGAAAGAGTCTGGGAGTGCAGTTCTTAGCGGGACTCTCAAAGGGTCTCTGTGCCAAGGATGTGAAATGTTGGTGGGCTGCTAGCCAGTTCTGCCATGTATTCTGCCTTCTTTCTCCTAAGGAACCTTAGTCAGGTAGAAAATTTAAACCGATGCTTCAAATAGATGGAAGAGACCATTTTCCCTGTAAGTAGCTTTGATGGCAAGACCTTCACCACTGCCTGCATTGTCTTTGAAGAACTACGTAGAGGAGACTGAAGAAAGGTGGTGGGAGGAAGCAGGAGAGTCAGAAAGGGACGGATGGAAAGAAAAAGTGGAAAACATAAGGTAACATAGTGGGAGATAGATATGGGGCTTATCCTTGATACGTCTGATGGGTTGAGGCTAACTAACAGCATTTATTTTTTATTTTATTTTCTCTTTCAAGTCATAACAATGACTTAATAACAATTCTGTGTGTTCATCACTGGTGTCTGACTCTCCTTCAGTTCAGATATGCTCCAGTGCGTGGAAAGGCTTTGTAAACTACAAACTTTTCCAACTGTAGTTACCAGAAATTTTAGGACAAAACTTGTATTGCCTGATTAAATCAGAAGATCACAATGTAAAAAACCATAATTTCATTCCATTTTATTTTAAAATGCATACAAAGAAAGACATGAGTCTTTTCTAGGCAGCTTGATAGGTCTTCCCAGAATGAACAACAAGAAACAAAACATTTGGACATCTCCTTGCTCCTGCCTCTACCCTAAAAAAGCTAGGATTGAAGATCTGAGACAACACAACCTCTCTCCAAGATCCATACTCCCCTCTGTTTCCCTTCAGAAAAGACTATGCCTTAAAGCCAAACAGGACACAGCAAAATATAATAAGACATATTGAGGCTGGACAAGGCAACCCAATAGGAGGAAAAGAGTCCCAAAAGCAGGCAAAAGAGTCAAAGAAACACCTGCTTCCACTGTTAGGAGTCCCATGAGAACATCAAGCTAACAGCCACAACATATACACCGAGGACCTGGTGCAGACCCATGCAGGCCGCGTGCTTGCTGCTTCAGTCTCTGTGAGCCCGTGTGGCGCCTGGTAAGTTGATTTGGTGGGCGATGGTTTTCCGGTGTCTTCCACCCCCTCTGACTCCCACAGTCTTTCCTTCCTGTCTTCCCTGGAATTCCCCAAGCTCTAGTGAAGGGAGGAGGGACCTGATGGAGACCTCCAGTTTAGACCCTCTCTCCACATAATGTCTGGCTGTGGGTCTTGGCACCCATTCCCATCTGCTGCTGGAGGACGCCTCTTGATGATGACTGGACAAGGCATGGATTTCTGACACGAGGAGTCTTCTCTCTCTTCAAGGGCATTTTTGTTTCTAGTTTTCAGCTGTGATGAGTAACACTGCTATGGACCTGGTTGTACACATTCTTTTATATATATTCTGCATATATTTATAGTTTTTTGAGTGTTTACATTATAATGGATTTTTTCTATATTTATTATTATTATTATTTACAATTTATTCACTTTGTATCCCAGTTGTATCCCTTTGTTTCTTTATCTCCTTATGTGCGGGATCAAAGCTGGACTCTTATCCACACCAGAAAAACACTCTGACACTAGAGTATACTTCAAAATCGCCCCACTTCATTGCTTTCCCGTGGAAACACACTATCACATAGTCTGGAGATCAGTCCTTGGTTAAATGTCAAAACTACATATGTCTTCACAGTCTATGATTCACTCTTTCCTACTTTTAATGGTATCATTAACTGTGCACAAAATAACCACCCACTATTCGTTCCTTTAGTCGCACTGATTTTTTTTTTTGTGTGTGTGTGTGCATAATGTTTAAGAAACTTTCACTCTTATAAGACGAGGAAGACAGCATATCTTTCTCCCTAGGTTAGTTATTGTATCATTATGTAACATGTACATAGAATCCACTTGGAAGTGAAGTTTGTTTTTTTTTTTTTTTTTTGAATTTTATTTTTTTCTTATCAGTTACATTTTGTTAACTCTGTATCCCAGCCGTGTCCCGATCCCTCATTCCCTCCCAGTCCCTCCCTCCCTCATCTCCACCGTGCCCCTTGCCAGAAGTGAAGTTTAATATAATATTAAAATATATTTTTTTCCATTCAACTGAATACCTAGTTTTTCTAACACTGTAGACTTTTCACTTAGAGTAATACAGCGATGTCCTGATTATCCAAATCTATAATAAGTTAGCCCATCCATATGTCCAAATTCCCTGTGTCAACTACAGTTTAAACCTGCCTGCGTCAGAGAATCATCCTGTTTTAGCAAGCCTGCCATTCCCAGGAACTTACATTCCGCTTCAGAGATGGGTCTCAGATTGTGAATCTGTTTCCTTTATTAGACTTTAATGGTTCTTATTTTAAAATTGTTTAAAGTCTACACGAATCATGAAGAATTAGTGTAATGTCTTTCCGAAATGTCAGGTAGAAGTTCTCAGTGAAACTCATCTTATGTTTCTTTTACAGTTTTGGAAGGTTACTAATTATCTTAGCTGTCCTATTTCACCAAATAACACACACCAACAGTAACTTAAGGGAAAAAAGATTTATTTTGGCTCACAGTTTGAGGGAATAGTCTATCACAGAAACCATGGCAGCAGGGGCTTGAGGCAACTGGTCAGATTACATGCAGACTCAGCAAGTAGAGAGAGAGGAATTCTGTGCATCTGTAATGCTGACACTGTTAACATCACCACTAATTTTGTTCAATAGCTATCTCTGTTTAAATTATTATTTTTGTGAGTTGTGGATGACATTAAAGGAATTTTTAGTTTTATCTGTTTTGTCAGACTTGTGGCATAGAATTTCTCATATCATTTCTTTATAATATTTTAAATACACTGTGGACGTGCAATAGTGCTTATTCTTCCATTGCTGATATCAGCAAATTTGTGCCTTCTTTCCCAATTACTGTTTTTTATAGTTAGTTTGGCTAGAGGTTAACTGGGCTTTATTTATCTTTTTTAAAGTAAGAGACTCTGAATTTAAGATTTTCTCTATTGCTTTCTTGTCAGTGTCATTGGTTTCTGGCTGATTGGTACTATTTTTTTTTTTTATTATACTTACTAAGATTTAAGTTGCTCTTTGTTTCCTTCTTTTGTAAGATGACTGATGTTAGCATCTTTCAGTTTTTAAATGCATTTAAAAACTACGTGTAGTAGTTTTGTATATTTATGAGGCCTACTGTGATATTTCAATGCATGTATATAATTAGTGATTAGATAATAGCTAATTAGCACATCTATCACCTCAGATGCCACTTCTTTGTGTCAGGAACAACAAAATCCTTCATATTAGGGATTTTCAAATGTTCTTCCAGTGAAGTCAGATACAGTCCTGCTGGAACATTAAAAATGTTTATCCAGATACATCTTGTAACCACTGTTCTTCCTCTGTCGTCCCACTCAACTCTGAACCATTCCTAGGCTCTGGTAACAATTACTCCATTCTCCATGCTCAGGAGGTCTGTTTTTTCTTTTTATATAAAGGTGAAAACTATGATTATGTATATATGTATGTTATGTATGTATGATTTTATGCGTGCATGTGTTTTCCCAACATATATGAGTCACATGTGTGTATAGTTCTCACAGAGGCTAGAAGAGGTTATTGAATCCCCTGGAACTGAAATTACAGATGCGTTTGAGCCAACATGTGGATATTAAACATGTTAGGAATTAAACCTGGGCCCTGTGGAACGGCAGCCAGTACTCTTAACCACTGAGCCATCTCTCCAGCCTTTTTGTCTTATCAGTGCTAACATTTTGTGCATCTGTTCAAATAAAATTATGCCTTTTGTAAATACATATAATTTGATCTTCATTTACAGTTGGATACTGTTTATGTCTTTCTCTTGTCTCATTGCACCAGATAAGACTTCCACTACTCTTAAATTTCAGAGTGATGAAAATTGAGATCTTTGGTATACAGGGTTGGGAAGACCACTGATGACTTTTATCCCCCTGAGTGGCCTAGGTAGCACCTTCTGACTCTTACAAATACTAGTCAGGAAAGAAGGAGCTTTCAGTTCAGTTCCAGCTTGACTTCTTCATGTCCTGTATGTATCCATAATGTGTGGTGTCTTCAGCAATAGGGTCTTACCATCTAATTTTGGCAGTAAATTAAGCTCAATGGCTATAGTCTGTATTGTTTTGTTGGGGTCATAGGACAGCGTCTTACACATGGCATTGAAAATTTCACCCTATGGCTCTGGGAGCACCATGTGGATTTTCCACATTTACTAATGTGGAATACCTCCATTCAAACTCTTCTATCCTTTTTTTTTTTTTTTCTAATTTTAAAGTTTCTAAGTTGCATTTTTAGTTGGCTTATAGAAGAGTAAGTTTTCACATGTATTTTCCCATCTGCTAAGCTGTGGCTGCCGCTTCCTCCCTAGCCCTGCTTTCCCCCATACTCCCATTCCCATCTCTTCTAAACCTTTATGCACCCACCATCATGCCACACCTTTTGCCTTCATACTGTTTTGCCATTCTTCTTTAAAGTTTTTATCTCTATCCACCATGATAAAGATCCTATCTTGCTTTCCTGTTTCTACTGACTATCACGCCAACGTAAATACAGAAATTTAAAAATTTGAACTTAAGATTCACATATGAGGGAGAGCATACACTTGTTTTTCTGGACGTAGGTTACCTGATCCACTCTAAGAATTTCCAATTCTATTTTTATGAGAACTTAATCTTTTTTTTTTTGGTGTTGAATAGAATTCTATTGTGCACGTATACTACTCTTTCATTATTCACTCATCAGTGGGGGGACATTTGTGCTGATTCTATTCACTGCTGTTGTGAATAGAGCCACATTGAACACGGGTGTACAATTATCTCTGTCATAGGACATAGAGTTTTTTTGGGTGTATGCCCAATGGTGGTGTATCTAGGTTGTATGGCAGTTCTATTTTTAGCTTTTTGAGGAACATCCATCCTGCTTCCGCAGGGCTGTGCCTGTTTGTATTCCCACTTAACAGTAAATAAGTGTTTCCACTTCCTCCAGATCCTTGCTGGGATTTGTTTTCTGGGTAATAACTATTCTGACTGGTCTGAGATGGAACTTCAAAATAATTTTAATTTGCCTTTCCTTGGTGGCTAAAGATGTTGAACATTAAGAAAGTTATTACTTATTTATATTTTTTCTTTTGAGAACAGGCTGATTCCATAGCTCATTTTTTTAAAATTTATTTGGATTATTTGCTTTTTTGGTGTTTAATTTTTGAGTTCTTTGTATAGTCTAGCTATTAATCCTTCGGGAAATGTATAGCTGCAATTGTTTTCTCATATTCTATGGATTACTTTTTATTCAGTTGACTGTTGCCTTTGCTTTACAACCCACTTTACATTTCATACGATTCTATTTGTCACTTCTTACTTTTCTTTCCTGAGAGAATGGGGTCCTAGTTAGAAAATACTGACCCATGTTTAATATTTGCAGTATACTCTTTTTTCTTTAGTATTTTTAGAGTTGCAGGTCTTTTTGTTTTGCTTTGTTTTCAGACTGTCTCTCTACGTATCCCTGGCTGTCCAGGAAACTCACTATGTGGAACAGGCTGGCCTCAACCTCATAGAGATCAGCTGTCTCTGTCTTCTAAGTGCTGGGATTAAAGGTGTGTGCCACCTCGTCTGGCAAGTTTTAGATATTTTATTGAGATTTTTGATCCATTCAGTGTTGACTTCTGTGCAGAGTGAGAGGTAACGGTCTAATGTCATTTTTCTACAAAATGATATTCAGTTTCTTGAGCGTCATTTGGTGAAGATATTATCTTTTCTGCAGTGTGTATATTAGGCATGTTGATAAAATCAGGTGGTTATAGCTGTGTGGACTTATACCTATCTATTCTATCTACTGATCTAACATGTGTCCATTTTTGTGCCAGTAGCAGGCTAATCTTATCACTATGGTTCTGTGTTATAACTGTAAGCCAGGCATGGTAATATAATATATCCAGAGTTATTCTCTTTGCTCCGGATTGATTTGGCTACCTAGAATCTGAGAGTTTCCACTCAGATTTCAAGATTTCTTTTTGTATTGCTTTTTTTAGATTTAAATTTCCTTTTTTTTTTTTTCTTTCTATTTCTGTGAAGAATGGCTCAGGGATTTTGAGAGAGTGCATTCACTCTCTCAAATTTTTATTGTCAAATTTTTATTGCAGAGGCCTTTCAGTTTCTTGGTTAGGCTTTTAAACATTTTTATTAAATTTATTTATTTATTTATTTATTTATTTTACATCTTGATCATAGCCACCTCCCTCTTCTCCTCCTGGTCTCACCCTCCCATCTTTATCTCCCTTTTCCCTCTCCCCTTCTTCTCAGAAAAGTGGAGCTCCTTCCCCCATTTAATCCCACCCCAGTAGATTTTTTTCTCTGATGAGTATGAATTGTCCGTCCCTATCTCTTTTGAATAATTTTGATTGAAAGTCTATCTTATTAGACCTTCCTCTGTCTGTTTGCTTAGAGAAACACTTTCCAGCCTTTTACTCTGAGGTAATGTCTTTCTTTGTTGCTGAGGTGTGTTTCTTGTATGCAGCAGAATGATGGGTCTTCTTTACACATCCATTCTGTTAGCCTATGTCTTTTTATTGGGGGGATTGAGACCACTGATGTTGAGAACTATTAATGATTGTTAGTTCCTGTTATTTTGATGTTTGTGGTGGTTTTGTATGTGTGTGTGTGTGTGTGCGTGTGTGTGCGTGTGCGTGTGTGTGTGTGTGTGTGTGTGCTCGTGCACGCACACACATGCATGCTTCTCTTCTTTTGGTTTTGTTTAAGTGGAGTTATGTATTTCCTGTTTTCTCTTGGGTGTAGTTAACCTCCTTGGGTTGGAGTTTTTCTTCTGGTATTTTCTGTTGGGCTGGATTTGTGCACAGATATTGTTTAAATTTGGTTTTGTCATGGAATATCTTATTTTCTCCATCTATGGTGATTGAAATTTTTCTGGGTGTAGTAGTCTGGTCTGACATTTGTTTCTTAGAGTCTGCAAAATATCTTCCCACACCCTTCTGGCTTTTACAGTCTTTGATGAGAAGTCAGGTCTAATTCTGATAGGTCTGCCTTTATATGTTACTTGGTCTTTTTCCTATGAAGCTTTTAATATTCTTTCTTTGTTCTGTATACTTAATGTTTTGATTATTGTGGTGGGAGGATTTTCTTTCCTGGCTCAATTTATTTGGTGTTCTGTAAGCCTTTTATATGTTTATAGGCATCTCTTTCTTTAGGTTGGGAAAATTTGCTTTTGTGATTTTGTTGAAAAGATTTTCAGGTCTGTGGAGCAGGCAATCTTCTTTTTCTTCTGTTCCTATTATTCTTAGGTTTTGTCTTGTCCTAGTGTTCCTTATTTCTTAGATGTTGTGACAGTAATTTTTTTAGATTTAACATTTTCTTTGACAGATGTATCTCACTTGTATCTTTTATGCTTGAGATTATGCCCCCCCCCATCTCTTGTATTCTGTTGGTGATGCTTACCTCCACAGTTCCTGTTCTCTTCCTTAAGTTTTCACTTTCCAGGGTTCCCTCAGTTTGTGTTTTCTTTATTGTTACTATTCCCATTTTCAGGTCTTGAACTGTTTTATTCATTTCCTTCACCTCTTTGATTATATTTTCCTGTATTTCTTTAAGAGAGTTATTTGTTTCCTCTTTAAAGGCATCTATCTGTTTAATTGCATTTTCCTGTATTCCTTTAACATATTTATTTGTCTCCTTTTTAAAGGCCTCTATCATCTTCACAAGAATAGATTTAAGGTCATTATCTTTCATTTCAGCTGTGTTAGGATATCCAGGGCTTGCTGCAGTAGGTTACTGGGTTCTGGTGGTGCCATATCACCCTTGTTTTTGTTGGTTGTGTTATTACGCTGGTCTTTAGCCACCTGGTTGTTCCTGGTGCCTGCTGGACTTCTTGGAAAGGTAGGGAGCCTTGGGTTAAATATTCCTGGGGACCATTAGCTTTCCTCGTGATGGTGGGCAGGGCTGTGGGCGGAGGCTACATACCAGGGAATAGTTTGCAGCTTTCTTTTCCTGGCCGTGTCCCAGCTGGATGCCCAGCGAGGGGATTGGGGTGTGTGTATGGGTTCAACCTGGATGATCCTGAGGTTATAGTAGGTAGAGCCATGGACTGGAGGCTAGGACCATGTGCCTCTTGGGCCCAGCATCCCTCCTCAGATAGGTGGCCTTTTGTATCTATGTTCATCAAGGGGATTGGTCTTTAATTTTTCTTTTTTTTTTTGTTGTATCTTTGTTTGCTTTTGGTATTTGAATAATTCTGGTTTTGTAAAAAGAGTTTGGAAGCGTTCCTTTTCAATTTTACAGAATAATGTGAGAAGCATTGGTTTTATTCATTAAAGGTCTGGTATAACTCTGTAGTGAATCCATCTGGACATAGGCTTTTTATAGTCAGGAGATTTTTCATTACTGCTTCAATTTCACTGCCTGTTAGATCTGTTTAAATTATTTACCTCATCGTGGTCTTAACTTTGGTAGGTCACTTGTATCTAGAAAGTCATCCACTTTTTCAAGGATTTTCAACTTAGTGGCATCTAGTTTTTTATGTCCTTATGGTTTTCTATATGTCATCATTCTATTTCTCCCTTTTCATTGCTAACTTTAGAATTTGAGTCTTTGCTCTTCTTTTGGTTAACTTGGCTAAGAGTTTGTCAATCTTGTTCATATCTTAAATTAATTATTTAATTAATAAACTTTACATCACAATTGGAACTTCTCCTTCATCCTTTTCTCTCATTTCCTCCATCACTTCTCCTCTCTCTCTATGCCTCCCTCCCTTTCTCCCAGAGAAGGGGAGACCTCCCATGGATATCAACTCACCTTGGCATATCAAGTTGTAGTAGGACTGGGTACATCTTCATTTACTGAGGCTGGACAAGGCCATTCAGTTATGGGAAAGGGATACAAAAGCAGGCGACAGACAGAGACAGCCCCTGCTCCTGCTGTTAGAGGTCCCACATAAAGACCAAGCTGTACATCTGTTACATATGTGTAGGGGCCTTGGTCTATCCCATGCGTGCTCTCTAGTTGGTGGTCCAGTCTCTGTGAGCCCCTATGGGCCCAGGTTAGTTGATTATGCAGGTTTTCTTGTGAGCTGGGCCTGCCATTGGTAGCCATTTCCCCACATTCTGCTCCTTCTTTAACCCCACAACTCTTTTAGGGAGGAAAAATTGTGGGTTGAAGGTTCTGTGGCTGGATTGCCATTCCTAGCCCATTATTGGAAGTCTTACCTAGTTACAGGAGGTGACTGTTTTATGTTTCATATCCCCTATTGCTAGGAGTCTTAGTTCGAGTCACCCTCATAGATTCCTGGGAGTTTCCATTTCTAGCTTGTTCCACTCCGACACTGATTTCAGTTCTCTATCCTGCCATCTTCCCCACACTTGATCCCTTCTGTTCTCCTTCCCACTCCCTCTCCCACCCTCATTCCTTGTTCCATCTATCCTAGATGCCTATTTTATTTTCTCTTCTCAATGAGATTCAAACATCCTCCCTTGGGCCCTTGTTGTTACTGAGCTTCTTTGGGTCTGCGGATTGTAGCATGGTCATCCTGTACTTAATGGCTACTTTCCACTTATAAGTGGATACATACCATGCTTGTCTTTCTGGGTCTGGGTTACCTCGCTCAGGATGATCTTCTCTAGTTCCATCTATTTGCCTACAAATTTCATGATGTCATTGTTTTTAATAACTGAGTAATATTCCATTATATAAATGTACCACATTTTCTTTACCCATTCTTCAGTTGCGGGGCATCTAGGTTGTTTGTAGTTTCTGGCTATTACAAATAAAGCCTCTATGAACATAGTTGAGCCTGTGTCCTTGTGGTAGGTTGGAACATCTTTTGGGCATATGTCCAGGAATGATATAGTTGGGTCATGAGGTAGAACTATTTTCAGCTTTCTAAGAAACCACCAAATTTGATTTCCAAAATGGTTGTATAAGTTTGCACTCCCACTAGCAATGGAGGAGTGTTCTCCTTGCTTCACACCCTCACCAATGTGTAGGTTGCCATTTTGTCATTTTGACAGTGTCCTTTGCCTTCCAGAAGCTTTTCAGTTTCATGAGGTCACATAGTGCCTGGGCTATTGGTGTTCACTTCAGGATGCTAGCTCCAGTGTCTATGCATTCAAGTTTATTTCCCACTTTTTTTTTTTCAATCAGATCTAGTGTATCTGTTTTATGTAGAGATTTTTGATTCACTTGGATTTGAATTTTGTGCATGGTGATAGCTATGGATGTATTTGCATTCTTCTACATGTAGATATCCAGTTAGACCAGCACCATTTGTTGAAGATGCTTTCTTTATTCTATTGTATAGTTTTGGCTTCTTTGTAAAAAATTAGGTGTCCATAGGTGTGTGGGTTTACTCTTTCCAGGTCTGTAAACATTTGTGTTAGAATTTTGATGAGAACTGCAGTGAATCTGTAGATTGATTTTGATAAGATGGCTATTTTTACCCTGTTAATCCTTCCAACCCAAAAGCATGGGAGATCTTTCTATCTTTAGATATCTTCTTCAATTTATTTCTTCAAAGGCTTAAAGTTCTTATCATATAGATCTTTCACCTTCCAGCTGACACTGTAGAAGTTCCAGGAGACAAGTTGAATAGGCAATAAGATTTTTAATAATTGCTACAAATTTCTGAAATCTGACAAATAATATCAGTTTAAAGATTCCAGAGTGTCTCAATGCTCCTCTGATTTTGGATGGAATATGGCCAGCTGTTTCAACCTCCTACTGTCTTGATGTCCCCACCACTATATGCTAAATAACTATGAGTTAAATAAATCCTTTTGCTAGAAGTTGCTTTTGTCAAAGTATTTTATCACACAGTTGACGGTAATGTGTGTGTGTGTATGGGTGTGCGTGTGATTGTATTTTTCTGTATTTCTTAAAGTGATCTATTCATTTCCTCTTTAAAGGCCTGTCATTTTCATAGGATAGTATTTAAGGCGATTTTCATGTGCTTCATCCATGTTGGGATAACCAGGGCTTGTTGTAGTAGAATAGCTAGGCACTGGTGGTGCCACATTGCCCTGGCTCTTGCTGATTGTGTTCTTACATTGGCCTTTAGCCAGCTGATTGTCCCTGGTAGTGGCAGGCCTCCTGCAATGCTGGCAGAGCTGTGGGCCAGATGTGGGCACAGGAGACTAGGTGCAGTTTCCTGCTGTTAGGAGTGCTTTAGGGGGACAGGTGGGCGGGGGATGGAGGGAGGGTTTCACCTGGTGGTCCCTCATGGCAGCAGGCCTCTGGAAATGCAGGTACAGTTGTGGGCTGGGAAATCTTGTTCATATTTTCAATGGCCTAGCTCTTCATTTCATTGATTCTTTGTGTCATTTTTTATTAATTAATTTCTGCCCTGGTCTTATTTATTTCCATGTACTGCTTTCGGTTTGACTTGTTCTTGCCTTATCCAAAGGTACATAATGATGTTACTTATTTGAGTTTTCTCTGGTGATCATTATCATTATATTATTATTTCTTTTCCCCCTTTTATTGAAAATAGATTTTTTTCCTCAAATAATTTATCCTGGTTATAGTTTCTCCTTCTTCTACTCCTTCGAATTTCATATGCTTTTTGTCTCTCATTAGAAAAGAAACAGGTTTCTAAGGGATAATAGTAAAATAAAAGAAAACAGAAAGGCTACATCAGATCAGGACAAAACAAACAACAAAGAAAAAGGGCCCAAGAAAAGGCACAAGAAACCTATAGACACAGAGACCAACTTGCTTTCACACTCAGGAATCTCATTAAAACACTTAACTGGAAGCCATAACACATATGTAAAGGACCTGCAGGGTAAAAAGAGAGAAGAAAAAAAATAAAAATAAGAAAGATAAAAGTAACCAAAAAGAGAAGGCCTTGACACGATACTATGAGATAAGGAGCCTGCAAAGATGCCGTTAAGTCGTTTTCTGTAGACATTTACTGCAGGGTATGCAACCTACCCTTAAGAGTCCTTTGTTTCTCCAGTGAGACTTAATTGGAGAAAACTGAGTTATCATTTGCAAGTGGTTATCAAGTAGAGAGAGCTTCCGGGTTAGGGGTGGGGGCAGCGGCCACATCTCCGTTCATCTCACGTAGACCGGTGCAGGCCCTGTGCTCTCTCAGTCTCTGTGAGTTCATAAGTACCTCAATCCTCTTGACTTAGAGGGTCTTGTTTTCTTGGTGCTCTTAATCTCCTCTGGCTCTTATACTCTCTAATGGGGTTTCCTGGGCCTTGAGGGGAGGGATTTGATGGAGACATTCTGTTTAGGGATGAACATTCCAAAGTCTCTCACCCTCTGCATATTGTCTGGCTGTGGGTCTCTGTATTTGTTCCCATTTGCTTCAGGAAGAAGCCTCTCCAATGATGGTTGAGCAAGGCACTGCTCTGATTTTTTTTTTTTTTAAAATGTATGTACAAAGTTACCTCTTAGGACTGTCTTCACTGTATCATAAATTTTGGTATGTTGTATTTGTTTTTTCATTTTTCACTCGTCTATGAATTTAAAAAAATCCTTGAAAATGTTTTTTCTCAGTGATCCATTCATATTAAAAAGTGTATTGTTTAGTCTTAGTATTCTCTATAGCTTTTCTTGCTGGTGGTTTCTAGCTCTACACTGTTAAACCAGAACTTAAAAATTCTCATCATAACAAACAAACAAACAAACAAACAAACAAACATTCTCATCACATTCATTTTATAAAGGAAAGAAAAATGAAGTACATAGACTTACAAAATATCATCTGCAATTCTGAAATCTCAAAGGCTGTGAAGTGGAGGTACTTTTCCAAGTTTTCTACAGAGCAGTTTGGCTGGACTATGAGGCTTTTCATAGCCTTTTCTTATCAGTTTATGATAACCATTCATGCACTGAAAAATATCAATGGGATTGATAATGGCCTTTGCTTCAGATTCCAGCAACCTTTGTTTTAGTTACATGACACTGTATATTATATTACCTATCCTGAATCAAGAACTTCTGAATGAATGAATGAATGAATGAATGAATGAATGAATCTTTTCGTAAGTGCTTTGGATGAAGGATTTTTTTTATGAAGAAATGCTTTATAACATTTAAAATGGCCCATAACGTGTTTATCACACCTTCCTAGGTTGTGACAACTTGCTGAAACACTGCAAATCCATAGGCATGAGACTATCACCTCTAAGTGGCTTCTAGATAAGCAGATTGGATGATGCATATAGAGTCCTCACAGAAATATGCATGTATTCTTGTCATATATTTCATACCAGAAAATGATATTCCATAGAAGAAACCAGTGATACACTATCGAGTTAAATAAGCAACCACAACAAGTTAAATTCAACATGATGAAACTAAATTACCATTCATTTACATGTCAGTGGAAGAAAAAGCAGTAATTTAAAAACCACAATCTACCAAAGCCAACAACACATGCTGATTTCCCAAACTGTAAGAATCCTTACTTTCTGTAAATCTGCCTGCACTGCATTCATGCTCCAAACTGCATCATTCCAAAAACTGTATTCCAGCAAGTCTCAGAAAGCTTCAAGCAATGTTAACTATGAACAGAAACTTTTAGTATCTTTAATTAGTAACTTCACTAGTTAAAAGCTAATGCTGCTTGATCACAAGACGCACAAACCTGAAAGTCCAAGAACTTATGTCCTTATTATCAATACAGAGTTTTAATTCCTAGGAGTAGCTCTTAACAAGTTGGGATAACGTGTTGGTCCTGGCACGAGTGATGAGGAGCAGTAGCCATGAAGAAGGGTTAAGTCGCTTGGCGCTGGGGTTAAGGAGGGATGCTGAGCGTTAGCTCATCTCACACAGCACAGTTAGGATGGACATCATTATCTTAGCGTGGACACCAAGGTCTTCCTCTGTGGTTGTTTGTCAAATCAACATTAACACATATCAGGAAAGATTTCTAGTATCTTTCTTTTGGATAGTTTGCAAGAGTCACAAAACACCCGTTTCCTCACAGTTTTGTCACAATTGTAGGTTGACATTTTAAGATAATTCAAGAAAAATAGTTATATTGTAAGAGTAAGGACATGTCAAAACTCTTAGGTTACCTTGGGAAATGAACTTGTGTAAAGCAAATAGAGGGGCTTTTATTTTGAGGTTTGGGGAAGAAAGAATTTAAATCTAAATAAAATTTACATTATTTCCTTTTTCAAATTATTTTATTAGAATAGAAGTATATTCTTATTTGCCCAAATATATTGCCATCTCTCCTAACCCCTCTTTCCCCACACAAATAATACCCATTATGCTTTTGTGTCATAAATATACACACATATATTTTAATCTAGATTCTTTATATGAGAAAAAAACATCGATATTTCCTCCTTAACTTATTTTCTATTCTTCTTCCCTTTCTCCCTCCCACTTTCTTTCCAGTGCCATAACCTCTTTGTGTTTATATGACATATAAATGCATATATATGCATTAGTTGTCTTAGAGATCTGATTTATTTCTGTCGACAGATGATTTCCAATTCTATCACTTTTCTTACAAATGTTGTAATTACATTCTTCTTTGTGGCCAAACAAAACTCTTTTCTGTGTATATACTATACCACAGTTTTTAATCCATCTGTCGTTGAAAGAAATCAAGCCTAGTTGCAAATATTGGCTACTGTGAATAATGCAGTAATAAACATTGAACTTAAAAAAAATAGTAGTATATCCTTTCCTTCTTCATTTTTTTCCCTCCATTCCCTCCAAGTTACTCTTCCTCCAATCCCTCCTATGTTCCCTCCAATTTTTCTTGGATTATTTATCAACTAACTAGCCATGTTTTGAATACCTTATATCTCTAATACATGTTTATAATCTGATATATGTGTTTTATCCTAAAGACTTTGAAATTTGAAATGAACAGTGACACCTCCAAGATGGCTGCTTAACAACAGAGCACATGTAAAACAGCATGGTGGCAGTTAGGGACACAAGGCCTACTGATTTCAAGGCTGTAACTCTTTTCTTCTCTACCTCGTTCCCTGTCACAGAAAGCTGGATAAAACTGAATGGGCTCCTGGTGAGTACAGCCACACCTGGGCAGATGTCATTGTGGGCTTAGTCAGATATAAAGATGTAGAATATTTTTTGAGGTTAAAGGGTAAAAAAAAAAAAATGAGCTTCAGTGAATAGAAATGGCAGTATCAGCTACAGTGAGTCCTCACAGCGCAAGACAGCCACTAGAAGCCTGAAGAGGGTCCTTCCTTCTCAGGAACCTCCACTCAGGTAAGGGCGGATCCTTGGTTATGCATCAGCAAAGAATTTTAGAACAATCCAGAAGTTAGTAAATATACAGAGTGTTTGGACAAGGACTCCTATAGAAAAAACAGAACGCACACTCCCTCAAGACATTGATGAAGGCTTTCTAACTCATTCCTCAAAGACTATGTGAGAGGTTGCCAAAAAACAAAAATAAAAACTAGAAAAAAAAAACCTTTACAATTTAAAAATTAGGTAAAAACATATAAGGTATTTATTAACCTTGAGAAACTTTTTTCTGTTAATGAAATCGTAAGGTAGTTTTATGAGGTGCATTGCTTAGATTTAGGAATGAGAGAGGAGTGCTAATATGGTCAAATTCAAGATCACAAACAGTCTGGCTCTAAGTAAGCACAAGCCATTTGTTGTTTTTAACAACCACTGTTTAAGAAGTCTTTGGGAAAACACACATTATCCCTACAAGCAGTTTTGGTTTTATCAGTTATGTTGAAGTTTCTTGACTGAGTCACCAGGAAAGACAAACTAAATCCCAGGATAAGGGGTTTCGTTTCCTTCTTAGGTTCCGTTAATTTTCCTTTTCTATTTTGCCTCATTAATATATTGGATAAACAGTGGAATAAAACCAAAGTTAGCATCAGGGTCTGGTGGTCCTAGCAAGTTTCTCAATATATCTGAAAGCTACTGCTTTTCTTACTGAGTGTACGATCTTTGGGAGACTGACTTCGTTTAAAGGAGCAAGTCTGAGTCAGCATATGGGCGCATATGTTCGTGAGGAGCGAGGTACATATGCTAATAATGAATTAGGTACATTAAAACATATAGGTAGGCACCTGTAGTTATTTTTTTATTATATTCACTTTCATATGTGTACAGACATGCATGTGTGTATGTATATTTGAGAAACATGTGTGTGTTTCATGTATATCGTGTATGCGGAAGTCAGAGGACAAATTGTGGATGTTAGTTTTATCCTTCTACCATGTAGATCTAGGTGTTGAACTTGGATTGCCAGGTAGAGCTTTAATGGCTAAACCATGCCAATGGTTATATCCATCCATCCATCCATCCGTCCATCCGTCCGTCCATCCATCCCTATACTTTTAACAAACTTTTCAAGATTATAATATAATTATAAAACTTCTCCCTTCCCTTTCCTTTCTTTAAACCCTCCCTAACACCCCTCCCCATTTTTCTTCAAATTCATGACCTCTTTTTTCATTCATTACTTTTGCATATGTATGTATGTATATACGAATATACTTAAATATTCCTAAATATACCCTGCTCAGTCTGTATAATGTATGTTTTCAGGGCTGGCAGTTTGGTACTGGACAGACAATTGGTGTGCTCTTCCTGGGGAGGACTGCCTCCACCACTCCCAGCTTTCCTCACTTGCTTTTAACTCTTTTGTGTAGAATTCTTTGTGTTGAGTCCTTGTGGGCTTTCCTTCATCCACTTGGGCATGCCCATTGGTGTTATCTTTGTTCAGCTCATGCTTGAGTGGTTATGTGGTTATGTTTTATAGATGCATCTTCTGAGATTACTAGATCATATAGATGCACATATCTGAACCAAGTCTAAACTTCACCTCCAGTACTTATGACATATAACTTGAAGAAATTATCCAATTTTTTAAAACAATCAGATTCCACCTTGATAATATACATAAACAAGCTTCAGAGTTTCTACATATATGGAATTTAAGCAAAATTAAATAGGATAAACTATTTCTTGATACTCAGAAGATTTATTAAATTCTTGAAATGCTTTTCTTGGGAATGTTAGATAAATAGTTGGGGTCATCTTTCCTTTGGAAAAGCCATAAATTTGGAATATGGTTTAAGATATTGAAAGATGGGTTTCTTCAAAGTTTATCATTAATCAAACATGTATTAGACATGAGTACCAGGTACTCATAGCTCAAAGAAATGTGATCTAAAAGTCATGGTGTTGCTTTTATGGAAATGCCTTCTAGCTATTATTGATAACTAACCACAATTTAGAATAAAACAGTGGCCAGCACAAGAAAAGAGTGCCATTAGCCTCAGACTATAGAGAATTCTTTTTAAAAATTCTTTTTTCTTTTGTTTTCTTACAATTTACTCACTTTGTATCCCAGTTGTAGTGCCCTCCCTCACCTCCTCCCTGTCCACCCTCTCTCCCTCTTCCTCCTTTATCCCTTTCCCCTAGTCCAGTGTCTGACCACATCAACCAAGGACCATTCATGGAGAAAACCTAAAACCCCTGCTCAGATGTAGCCCACAGACAGCTCAGTCTCCATGTGGGTTCCCTAGTAAGGGGAGAAGAGACAGTCTTTGACATGAACTCGGTTTTCTGCTCCTTGATCACTCCTCCCTGGTGGGGCAACCTAGCCAGCCCACAGAGGAAGAGAATGAATTCTTTCTAACCAAGTCTGTCTGGAGATTTGGGGAAGGCAGGCCGAGAAGAGAATGTTGAACATCCATTCTAAGTCACCACTGCACAGCTAGATTCCATGATTGAAATATGAGTTTTACACATATATGGCCTCACGTTAAAGTGATGTACTTTCAATCTAATTAATTTTCTTGTGGTTGAGTAAGTAATTTGTTTGTTGAGATAGGTTGTTTTTTTTTCTTTTTCTTTTTGTATTCTTGGCTGTGCTGGACTCACTTTGTGGACCAGGGTGGCCTCGAACTCACAGAGGTTCTCCTGCTTCTTCCTACCTGAGTGCTGGAATTACAGGCGTGTGCTATCATGTCCAGATGATTTCAAGTAGTATTTAATTTTTAAAAAAAAATCACATCTTTATTTCTATTGTCTAAATGTTTTGCCTGGACGTATGTCTATTTGCCACGTGTGTACCTGGTGCTTTGGCAGTCAGAAGAGAGCATCAGGTGCCCTGGCGTGGGAGTTAGATGCCGCTGTGAGCCACTGTCTGGGTACTGGCAGTCAAAGCCAGGTTCTCTGCGGGGGCAGTCAGTGCTCTTAGCCTGTGTGTTATCTCTCCAGCCCCTCCTGGTTATTGTTCATGGAGTCTATCATGTGCCTATTAAACCGGTGATGAGGTGAGGAGGTCTAGCTGAGCCTGGAATGGTTCTAACAAAGGACTCAGTGTGAGCGGCTTCGGTTCTTTGATGGAAACGGGGAGACTCACACTTGAGCACTAAGCACTTCAGGAGCATAAACAGCTGGCTTTGGGAACATCTTGTTCTCAAGCGAAAGCTCGTATTCTCTTGATTTAAGCGAATTTACTTAGAAAGTGAGTGGGGTTGAATCTTGTGCAACTGTCTGATTAAGTTTGATGTTCTTGGGAAAGATACTTCTTAAAAGGTAAGTGTGCAAATGACAGAGGAATTCCAAGGAAGAGATTTAGTGCAAAAAACATAGAACATGGAAACCATTTGAAAGCAAGCTAGTGAAGTCATGGAAACTGCTAACCTCTGGAAGACAATTCTGAACTCTGTTCAGGAAGACGTCATGTGGTCCTCAACTACCTCTCTGGGATTTGAATCTCAAGTCCTGCTATTTAGCTCCTTTCAGCTCCTCACAAATACTCTTCACTCACTGAAAATCTTCCAGTGGACTGAAAAAATTATCTAAGTCCTGCATCTAACCTTCTCAAATCATAACATGTGCCATGATTTGCATGAAAAGTCATAGTGTATAAAAATAGGGTGACCTGGAGGAGGATAAACCGGAACTGTAGAAAGTTTAAACTCTAGATTTAAAGGAAGGCACGGTTCGTCTTTAAAGGTACAGTATCTGAGAATGACCTGCAAAATTCTCTGCCAAGGTCAGAGAAGGTCTTTCGTGTTTCCTACATAGATAAGATGGCATTTGAAACAACAGGTTGTTTATATACAAATAGATGCTATTACATAGTATTTGGAAACAGTTTGTTCTCCTAAGTAGGTCAAGCATCGCCCCCTGATACCTTGTTTACAGCAAAGCAACTGAATGAGCATAAGTTACTTTCTTTACAAATACTGCCAAGAAAACCAAAGTTGGACCTCAAAATTCCAAAGGAACATGCCAGTATGTTGCTTTTCACTTATGTATTAAACTTCATAAAGGGTTGTGGTTTTTGATCACTTGATAATCTGCATGGATCCACTGGTTGAAAACGGTTTTATTCAATATTAGGAACACTTTTCTGAAGGAAGCTTCAGATAATGTCATATGGACATGGATGCTGGATCCCCCCCAAAATCAACATGTTGCTTAATTCTCTGGTATTTTAAAGGGTCTGAGCACTCCTCAGCTGTGAGATCAAAGTGCAGAATCACAGACGTGTCATAAATACACCAGGGTCATTATCCTGTTCTTCTTATAGCCTGAGCAAACAGCCTCAAATAGGAAAAGCTAGGAAGTTCTGTAGTTCTTTTTAAAATAAGATAAGAGGTACTCATCTAACCTTTCTGGCCTTACACACCCATACCAGGGAATGGTAGGTACACTCTCTGGACAGCACCGAGTCCATGCTATATTCCTTGGAAGCCATCCCTGGAATCCTACTTCCTTTTCCCTCTTCTTTGCTCACCCCTCAGTAAATCCTGATAGAAGGACCCAGGATCAACTGAAGTCAATTTATAATCTCTTTTCTAGTGCAAGGCATACAGTAATATTACGTAATTTTCATCAGAACCTGAGCCTTCTTCATGTGTTAAAAACAACAGACAAGCAAAGAACAACAAAACAACCCTCCACCAACAGATTTCTTGGTTTAAATTTGAGCTAGAATTTTATTGAGACTAAAGGACACATGGGAATAAATGATCTGTGTTTTGCTTTCCTTTCTCCTTTTCCTTTTCTGGTCTGTTTACCTTCTTCCTTTCCCCCTCCTTTCCCCTTCCTTTTCCTTTCATCTCCCCTTTCCTTCTCCCTCCCCTTGTGATTCCCCTTCCCTCCCCCTCTTTTTTTTTATTATTTTTTTCTTCTTCCTACTTCTTCCTTGTTAAATAAACTAATTTGTAAGTATAATGAGTAAATTACAAGGACCAAGACATCCTGTTTTCTCACCTTTTCACTCAGGAACTTGTGAAATATCTTAAGCCTTTAACAAGATACTTTAGAACAACCAGCCTGCAGTTCTGTGAAGAGGAACTCTATATTCTCAGAAGTCAGTTTTAATTTCCTTCCTGAATTTTCTCAATCTTTTGCTCACATGCTTTTTTAAACTCACTCTTTTCTGCTCCCTCCCACCTCCTGTAGGGACAAGTTAAGGATCCTTGTGAGGTAGCTTGTCTTCTCCTTTCTTTGACAGCTGAGGCACACGCTGCTATTAATTCTCATTATGATAAATTCAAGGGGCTGGTAAAACCATGTCTTATGATGACAATAACCCAGGATATAATCTTTAGTAATTGTTGTTAATAAGCTCAGTTCAGTGGTAGGTAAACATGGTTTTTTTTTTATTTGTTTTGTTTTTAATTTTGGTTTTTAAGTTTGTTTTTCTGAGACAGTATAGCCCGAGCTGTCCTCGAACTCACTCTGTAGACCAGACTGGCCTTGGGCTCAGAGATCACTGGTTTCTGCCTCTGTGTGCTGGGATTAAAGGTTGTGCCACCACTGCCCAGCACTCTTCAAAATAAATTGTACCCATATTTCAAGTGAACAAGTGTGATTAGATTTTTGTGTTTATTTTGTTTTCTTTTCAAAGACATGAGTGGTTTGCTTATGGCAAGGTTTATTCTTCTCTTATGTTGACGCATTTCTGTTTAGACTTGGTTTCTGGCTATGAAGCTGTCTCTTGTGTCATGGACTATACAGACCACATTTTTGATTTCTTAATACAGTGATCTTATCTCTATGATTTGAAGTCACAATGAATATAGGTCTAGTGAGATCTTGGTCTGAGGTTTATAATCTCAATGGGTTGCATTCTGCTAATTTATATATTTTCTTTTCTTTCCTTTTTTTGAACAAGAGATATTTGGCCACTGGGTTCATAAAATGCATCCTACCTCTCTCACATATAGTTCTACCTCTGAATATATAAGCATTTCCTTACACAAACATAAACTTGATAACACGGTATCCCTGTCTAAAGGTGGAAAACTTGAGTGCAGCTTTGCTTCTAGCATGCCCATTTTATTTCTCCTCCAGGGGACCTTTACACACAGGCTTAGTTGTGAGTTTATATTTTAGATGATCATGTCTCACTAAGAGGCCAAGAAGGTCATTCTTTCACGGTGGATGGGTGTGGGGAATGGAAAAGACATTTTAGACATTTTAGAAATAAACACTTCACTCTTTCTCATGAGTATTTTCTGATTTTCCAGAGATGGTTGAAGAGGTCATTTTAGGTATTTTTTTCTTTTTAATTTTGGACAAGTTTTCAATTTATGGAAGAGCTGCAAAAATGCTATCAAGTTCCCCAGAACTGGTGCTATTGTCCCATTCTTGATATGCTACTCTGGCATAAGTTCCCCATTAATGAACCAATGCTGATGCAGTCTTTTAATTGAGTTTAATCCTTCCTTAAGGATTTCTTTGGGTGTCTTTAATGTCTGTTTTTTTAAAGTTTGGGGAATCCATTTATTTGGGCCTTTCACTTTCTACATGCTCCTCCACATTGTGTAGTTTTTCAGACTTTTCCTTCTTTTGAGATGAAAGTGATGGTAGTTTTGGCCAAGACTGGTTAGACTCTTTGCAGAGTCCCAGTTTGGGTTTATCTAGATTTATTTATTTGTTTTTCTCTAGATTACATTAACTTCCTTTTTTTTTTTTTTTTTGAGAAAGAAAATCTCAGAATTGACATGCCATTTTTAACACACTCGGTCAAGATACCTACAGTTTAAATCAGTTATGACTGATGACAGATTTTTTTTTTTTGAGATGCTGTATAGTTTTACATCTCAGGATAGCTTTGAAGTTCTGCTCCTCCTGTCTCAGCCTCCTGGATTCTGTAATTACTGGCTTCTGCCACCATTCTGGGTGTAATGTTAGCTTTTTGTTACCTAACTGATCCAGTGTCTTAATTGTAAAGTTAATTTTTACTTTCTCAGTACTGTATTCTTTAGGAATCCATGATGTACATCCTACATTTGAGGAGTAGAATATTATGTTTTCCTTCCTTCAGAGTGGAGTAGCTATAGATATTATTTGCCATTCTTCTGAATAGATTTATCTATCTAGTCCAGTTATTTAATACATATTTTTTTTTGTGAACTCAAGAATAATTATTTTTTGTTCATTGTTCCTGCCTGAGCTAGTGAGTGGTCTTATTGTTGGTTTCTATATTCTTTTGATATACTACCAGAGTCTTAAAAATATTAGGCAAGGAGTATACAATTGTACGTCTTTCCCAGGTTTTTGAGTTTTGTGCACTTCTTTGTACGTCTTAAAGAAGCAAGTAGCACCAGGCTTATCTGTATATTCTCTCTTATAGTCTTGGGGTCAAGTGTTCTTCAAAGCATACCAGTTCTTTCCAAGGGAAATAGTATTAGAAAACAAGATCTGGGTATTGATTCTGGTAGAGGGTTCTTTTGATGTTTTATTTTAGAAGCTATCTGTCTATATTAGTCAGTTTTCTGTTATGAGAAAGTCCTATGAAAGGAGGAAAGATTTAGTTTAGCTCACAGTATTAGAGGTTTCAGTCCAGGAGATTTGACCCTATTGTTTCTGGGCCTGTGGTAAGTCAGAGAATATTGGGAGGGAATGTCTGATGGAGAAAGACTTTTTACCATATACTGGCTGGGAATCAGAGAGAGAAAGCAAGGGGCTGAGGACAAGATACATCCTTCAAAGGTGTGTCCCAGTTATCCAATAATACTCCACATCTCTTAGTTTCTGTCACTTTCTCATGGCACATTTAGATATGAATCCACTAATGGACGTTCTCAATGATAGTCTAATCACCCCTGGACATTGCTGCATTGGAGACTAAGTCTTCACATGGTCCCTCAGAAGACAGTTCAGGGTCAATACATAACACTTGTTCCAGAAAAGTCTTCTGAGGTGGTATTAATTCATTCTAATTAGTGCAATTTTATCTTTGCATAATTAGATCCTGATATCTACTTGGAGTGATTTAAAAACAACAACAACTCAGCTTACCGTTAGGGAGGAAAACTTCCCCATTCAGAGAACCATAGCAGGTGCGATAAGAACTCTAGCTTCTTGCCCTTTTGCTGGCAGCAATGTGTACTTTCTGATTGATTGATAAGCTTATTGGCATCATTACTCTGATGTCACTATGATTTGTTGTTATCTGCTCTGTAAGGAGGGAGAAATATAATTATCAGCATATATGCAAACTATTCTTTAAATATTAAAATAAAACATTTCAGCTGCATAGTAGGTAATAAATTAGACATCGAATATTTCAGCCTAACTCCAGAAATAAATTTCAATCATTATTTTCTTTTTCACTTGACAACAGTAGTTAAATCTTGAATTTTTGTGAATTTTATTAATTTTTCATGCATCTTTAAACAATATAAAATATTTTGTATATCTTTAACTTCATGTACATGATCACACATTATGCCTTTAAAAAAATTACCATAAGCCAGGTGATGGTGGCAAACATCTGTAATCCCAGCACTTGGGAGGCAGCGGCAGGTGGATCTCTATGAGTTCAAGGCCAGCCTGGTCTACAGAGTGAGCTCCAAAATAGCCAAGGCTACACAAAGAAACCTTGTCTAGAAAACAAACAAAATAATTGACTGTATTCAACACAAAAATAGTCAACTCTGAAAACATATACATACAATTGACATTATAAAGATCAAGCAAGGTCCATTTATGTATTTAGAAATATACACACATACACATATATTTGTATTAAACAGCAATTTTTTTAAAAAAGAGGTCATGAATTTCAAAGAGAGCAAGGTTGGAGTATGTGAGAGGGTTCAGAGGGAAGGTGGAAATGATGTAATTATATTGTAATCTCAAAAAGTTAAAAAAATTAATAAAAGAATATTTACCCTTCCCAAAGTTTATTATATACTTTTGATATTTCCAATTTTTCATCCATTTATTCCTTTTCATTGCTATACTTTATTTGTTTAAAGTAGTCTTCTCCATGTATTTTTTTGTTGATGGCCATTAAAATATCTTAATTTATTTTTCTTAATACAAATACTGCTGTAATGAAGATAAATAAGCACCTTCATGTGTTTTTGACTTGAAGTAAAGGCCTGGCCCCACCTCTCATCATGGCCTTTGTACTGCCAGATTCTATCTTCAACTACACAGTCTATGAATTTTTGATTTGAATTAGCATATCAAAATATTTCTTCACTGTTGGAATCACACTCATATGCACAATGCTGATACTGTACTGCTGATGTCATGAAATGTACATTATTCTATAACTTACCTTGTTTAATGCAATCTCAGCATTTATTATTTTCTTATTTATTTATGCATGGAAATACAACAGTGATTGAGTCGTAAGCCTGATAGTCAAGTTGCGTGTCAGGCTGTCAATCTGAAGCCAATCCCATTAGCTTGTGACAATAATTATACTTGTTCTTGCATAAATATATTTACAGTTGGTCTTGAGTTGTTTTTACTACAAAAACTCTTTGGACCAGTCTCATATGTTAAACACAACACAAAAAGGAACTATTCTTCTTAGTAGAGACAGGTCATGAACCAAATCTCATGGCCAATAAAGACAGGAAAGGTGCAGGAATTCCAACAGAAAGGGCAATGAAATTGGCTATTATAATTTAGAAATGAAGCCATTGTGTCCTTTAACACCTGTTTACTGACAGTGTTAATGACATATTCACACTTGTTTTTGCATACACATTCTTACCACTGGTCTAAGTATTGAATTCATAGATTCAATACTCTCCGGATTGCCCACTCACTAAAGATTATTTGTAACCTCCAGATGAGTATGGTGCTACTTTTGCAGCCAGTCCAGGATGTACAGAACATCAAAAAATTTGGGTTTCCTAGTTTATGTGTTCTCATCTGAGCTCAAACATGGTGATGTTTTATCTGCCTTTCTGTTTTAGGTCTCATACATTTGTTAAACATTTGTTTTGGAGTCTAAAGAGTGCTATGCTTGTGTTTTCATTTATGTATTTTTTGTTGATTTGACTTTTTTTTTTTTTTTAATGACATCCCCACTTCCAACCATCATAATGAAGTGCTTAAGTATTTTAAATGCAAGAAGTCTGTCATGTGTCCTATGGAAAAAGTATATGTGTTAGATAAACCTTTTTTTTCTGATATGAGTCACAGTTGGCTGAGTTCAAGTTTAATGAATCAGGTATACATGTATTAGAAATACATAAAATATTATACCGGAGACCCAGAGAAACCTACCCTTTGTATTTCCCCTGGGAGAGATGGTTTAGTATTCGTTAATTTAATATCTACAGTAGGATTTATAGGATATAACTACTATGAAGAGAAATGACTACATCCACAACAAAAAACCAGGATGCACCTTACGTTGTCAGGAAATGTTCTATTCTGTGAAATTTTGTTTCAGATACATAGGTATAGGTGGAACTCTGTGGGTGGAGGGGTTATTATTTCTTACTTTGGCTTATGATTGTCTTTAAGCCACTGAGCTATGATCAGGTTTAAATTTACATTTTCTGAGATTGAAGAATTTACATGTATCAAGGAAACTTAGAGGTCTCCCATGTTGATTTTTGTGTCTTAAGGAAAATAAAACATTGCCAAGTTTCAACTGCATATTTTAGAAGTCAGGGCTCCATTGTCAAGAGAGCAAATGTAACAGTTACATCTAGCAGCAATCCTGAAATGTCCTAATTTGGTCTAGGTTGCCCTGTAAGCTTGAGAATTCTAAATTCCTAAGATGACCAGATCACCTTAGGGTTTCCCTTCAGGTCCATTCTGCTCCAAGTGAAGTGGATATGATCCTCCTGGGACAGGGAGCTAGAAAGATTCTTTCCACATGATTTCTTGTGCATGAGAACAACTCTGGGGAAATATAATCAGGGAAAAGAGAATGGGAAGATTATATGGGCTCCTTGGAGAACAGTGTGCCTGACACTGATAATCTGCATTGCACTGATCAGCTTGTTAGAGAGCTCTGAGAGCATATCAAATGTTATTCAGCTCAACACTTGGAGTCAATAAAACTTAATGATGCAAACATTTTTTCTGGATCTCATCGTTGAAGCTCATGTTTCCTTAGCATTTCCCCTTTAATATCCATAAACAAGAGGGTTCGTCTTAAAGGTCTGAATGGAGTATCTAATGCCTTGATATTGCCCCAATAAAGTGTGAGAAAGGACCTCTGGAGCTGCCTGTACTGTTGATGGAATGGAAACAAACATGACTTGAAATTTGTGTTTGATCAGTTGCATCTTTTGCATCTTCTAGACTTTATTCATAATGTGTTTCAGCCCAGTAGACGAGCAATGCCAAAATATCAACACAGCTTTTGAAGTCCTGTTTCATTGCATTATGTTGTATCATCTTTGGCTTTACCTCTAAAGTTCGGTTTTTATGCTTCTTCCTAGGTAGAAAATTCTTGCCCTAAAGGGATGTCATTAACACTGTCAGTAAATAAGTGTTAAGGGACACAATGGTCTCTTTCTAAATTATATTACCAAATTTCATTGCCTTTTCTGTTGGGATATCTGCACCTCCCCTGTGCTGATTGGCCCTGGGCTTTGGCTCATGACTTGTGTCTGCTAGGAAGAACAGTTTCTTGTTGTGCCGTGTTTAATATTTGAGTCTGGTCCATAGAGTTCTTGTACTGTAGTTAAAAAAAAGAAAGAAAGAAAGAAAGAAAGAAGAAAGGAAGGAAGGAAGGAAGGAAGGAAGGAAGGAAGGAAGGAAGGAAGGAAGGAAAGAAAACCCAGCTAAGTTTATCTTAAAACCAGTTCCCCAATTGACAGGTTCTAAGCGAATTCCTCAGGCTCACACTCAGGCTGCAGACAGTCTTTTGGGTGGGAGAGCTTTATGAGTCAGTGGTTCTTATTAAACTCTGTAGATATTAGGCAGGTGCCTCCCATTCTGAAGAACTGCAGGAAAGAGAGGTTTTGAAATTTCCACTCTTAACTCTTTCTGCCTGGCTGTCCTGCCCACCATATGGCTTAAAAGTGTTGCTGTGTCACTGTGGCATTGACTCAGCTGTCTCTGACCTCAGCTTTACCCCTAAGCTCTCAAAGCCAAAGGAAACAGCTAAGCAGGAGCTAGGGCAAACAAACAGGCCACATGCCTCAGGAGTTTACTATAATCACCTGCTCAGATGGAAGTGCTCTCCGTGCAACTAGAGATTCTTTTCGCATTAATAAAAACATTTCTGATGAGGTCTAAAGGCGAAAGTAATTCAGACTAAGAACAGCGGTTGCCCAAAGGCAGAGAAGCTGGGTGGCTGCAACAGAGGGAAGGGAGGGAGAAGGTGAACTTACATTCCACTGGGTATACTTTGTCCAGTGTGAATCCATTGTCTGTTCAACAACATCAACAACAAATATGAAGTATAAGAAGGAAAGAGAGAGAGGAAACAGCAGTTTGGCCCATTACTTTCACTAGAAAGGAACAGGCGTTGTGGTTTTGAGGAACTTCACCCTCTGCAAAGTCTTTCTGGACCTGAAGTAAACACTGGGCTGATCCTTGGGCGTGTATTTCAGTAGATGAAATATAAGGAAGACATTTGCTTTTGTTCACAGGGAGCATCAAGGCAAGTTTCATTGTGGATTTTTTTTTTTTTTTAATTTCATTTGGGCTTTCAGTCAGTTGGTGACAGATATGTCAACAGATAAACGAGCTATTACAGACCCGGGGGCAAGCTATGGTGGGGCACCAAAGAGGGAGTGAAAATGTTCTTTGATGTGTCCTTTGATGAAAGGTTCCCACTCCTTACTCCCACATGCACTAAACCTGCCAACCACGCCCATCGTCAACCTGAACTGACTCATTTTCTTTTCCAGTGGGAACCACGCAGATTCCTGTGCGCTATTGGCCTATGGCAAGCACCCTCAATTGTTTACTTCCCAAGTGACAAATCGTAGGAGTGATTCCGCATAGAAAATGTTGGACCTGGTATCATTCAGTTGATGGTAAGGAGTGTGGAATAAATTAGCAGGCCCAGTCCATCCATAAGGTCAAAACATGCGGACGGACTCAAAAAGAGGAAGGCATTTTGCAGAGAATTGGATAGAACCAGGGCCAGAAAGATGTACAAGCAGGAAGTCTGAGGACCAGGAAAGAAAGGAGAGTCAGTCCTAGCCAACACAGTTCCATTTCAGAGACAGAGTCATGTTCCTATAACGAACCCCCTGTTAACCCTCAACCCACAGCCCCCTTTACTTTTTGTTTTAAGGAACTGAGTTAGGTTTTTGGTTTTTGAAACCTCAAGAATCTCAATTTGTATATTATTCATATATTAAGACTTTGGGAATAAGACCAAGGGAAGATTGTAGAATTTCTGAACATGTGAAGAAGAATACATTTCAACCAGCTGCCACATGTTTGCATTAAGAGAGAAAGGAAGGAAGGAACATGTCTGGGCCGGGGAAATAACTCAGTGGTAGCATTTTCCCTTAGGATGCGTAAAACCTCAAGGTCAGTTCCAGCACACAGAACACACACCGCACACATGCCCACGTGCACACATGCTCACACCTGCACACACCGGTCAGTGGACCCACGCATACCGAACAGACTGAAAAAGCCTGCGATACTCGTTACTTTTGATACCTGAATACGAGAATGATCTGGACTATTATAATAAGTGATGAAATAAGTCCCTTCCTCCTCCCCTCCCAATCCCACCCTCCCACCTTCTTCTTCACTCATGCCCCTCCCCAAGTCCACTGATAGGGACTTCCTTCTGAACTTAGTCTATCAGATCTCATCAGAAGTGGCTGCATTGTCATCTTCTGTGGCCTGGAAAGGCTGCTCCCCCCTCAGGGGGAGGTGATCAAAGAGCAGGCCAATCAGATTATGTCAGAGGCAGTCCCTCTTCCCATTACTATGTAACCCACTTGGACACTAAACTGCCGTGGGCTACATCTGTGCAGGGGTTCTAGGTTATCTCCATGCATGCTACTTGGTTGGAGTATGAGTCTCTGGGAAGACCCCTGTGTTCACATTTCTGGTTCTGTTGCTCTCCTTGTGGAGTTCCTGTCCTCTCCAGATCTTACTATTTCCCACTTCTTTCATAAGATTCCATGCACTCTGCCCAACAGTTGGCCATAAGTCTCAGCATCTGCTTTGATAGTCTGCAGGGCAGAGCCTTTCAGAGGCCATCCGTGGTGGGTTTCTAGCTTGTTTCCTGTTTTCTTCTTCTTCTGATGTCCATCCTCTTTGCCTTTCGGGATGGGGATTGAGCGATTTAGTCAGAGTCCTCCCTCTTGATTAGTTTCTTTAGGTGTACAGATTTTAGTAGGTTTATCCTATATTAAATGTCTATATGAGTGAGTATACACCGTGTGTGTCTTTCTGCTTCTGGAACAGCTCACTCAGGATGATCCTTTCCAGGTCCCACCATTTACCTCATTTGCATCTTTTAACCAGTCACTGTTGTTCATTCGTCTGTTTTGGTCTGAATGACTTAGGAGAATGTTCTCAATCATCTCTCAGGGAGTCCAGGCCGCCTGAATTCTCATGATAAGGAAATCGACGTTGCTATAATCATTTAGCTGCTCTAGCAGGTTATTTAGGCTGAACAGTGGGAGAGGTTGAAGTGTAAGCTATGAAAATAAGACATCCTACTATAGTAACAAGTTCAGAGTACAGGAATAGGAATAAAACCATGAAATTTTTGATATATTTGACTGGTTTATCTGATAATTCAAGTTGGGAGTCAATAAACACAAAGTCATAATTATGCCAAAGTTTTCTCATTATTCAAAACTAAAAAGGTGTTTGGATGAAATACAAAGATTTCTAATTTTTGTGAGTGTTCGTAAAGCAAAAGACTCTCTCTTAGTTCTTGGGAAGCAGACGACATGCTATGCTTCATTGCATGCTCTCCACATCTTGTATTTTAGTTTGTCTGTTTCCTTCTCAACTATGTTTTGCTGTATGGTTGGTTTATTATTGATATGCCATTTATATTAGACATTCTCCATTCCAGTTAAGGCAGAATCAGAGGTCTGAATAAGGAATAAATATAGGGCATTGTCTTTTCTTGTGGCTGTGTTAAGGAGCTCCTTCTGACCTATATGCCTTTGAATCAAAATTAACTTCTTCACCATCCAAAGCAGACAAGGGATTCTACCATGTACTCTGAGAGTACAGACGGCTGTTGTCAGAGCCAGTAGACCTATGCCATTTCTTTTGAACAGAATTTAAAAAACGCTCCTATGTAAAAACACAGAGTATTGAAAAGTACTGTGACTGATTTTTTTATAAGCAGAGTATTAACGACTATGAGCATTTATTAATAATTCATGTTTTCCTGCTTAGTAACAAATATTTCAAGGAAGTAGTTGATATATATTCCCTCTAACGGAGGATGAGCCAAGGCTTAGGAAAGACTCTAGAGTCGGGATTTAAAAAATGCTTCTTGCTTAAAATCAATTGTAAATTTAACACTTTGAAATTCACTTTGGAAACCTTAGCATGATGTTGGAGGGAGATATGAGATCTGAAAAAGAAAACTGGCAGTAATGTATGACATATGGGGGGAAATGTGCCATTAACTCATCATGTTCCTTAATCACCAAGGTCCCTGGTGTTCTCCACTGTCTTTGGAGATTGAAGGCCTTGGTGCAATTCCAGAGTCTCCAACACCTCTTGCTTTGGCTCTGAGATTTTGTTTTCCTTAAAACGTGTTGCTGTTTTAGCAAGGGATGGGCAATATTGGTTTGTTTGTTTGTTTGTTTCCTTTTCCTTTACGACCCATTGTGAGCCCCCAACCAAGAATCATGACGTGTAAAATGAGACCTCTGCACCGTACAGGAATCTTTCTTTTGTGATTTAAGGCAGAGTCCATCTATGCAGGCTTTTTTTTGAGTGCTTAAGCTGAAGGGGAGAAGAAAGCTGTTAACGAACTAGTGATTTTTTTAAGAAACGAGACACCTTGAATAAAGTGACTGAATTGATATTGTAAACTTAAACATTAATTGTTTCAGAAGATATATATATTTTTGCTATTGTTTTAATTAGAGCAATGGTTTGAAAATAATATGGGAACACTGGATGAAGATTTGGGCCTTGGGCATATGGAAATTCATTATCAATTTTGTCTACTATATTTTTGTATTTATATTGTAAATAGTTTCAGTATAAAGACAATTTTCAGTCTTTTGCCTGTTTGTTACCTCAAGCTTTGGCCTAGAAACTATAAAGGAATGAGACCAAGCATGGAGTTGGTTACTACTGGAGGTGTATATTTGCAGTAGTTGTTTTGTCTGGTGTATGTTCAACTGTGTTACACTATATATATATATATATATATATATATATATATATATATATATATATACATACATATATACATATACCATTCATTAAAGGAAAAATTCAAAATTCATCTGAATGCTGTATATTGTGTGGGATATCTTTATTAGAAAACATTAAGTTGCTGTGCTTCATTTTTCTCTTTGTTGGTTACATGCAACTGTATAAAACACTTGAGACTTGAAAATATATTTAACCCTCATTTTGTTAGTAGTCTAATCAGCACACAAACAAGCAAATATGCTATTCTTACTTAAACCACTAAAAGTTTTAAGAATTTAGCAGCTTTCCTATCATTCTCAGAGAGAGTGGTTAGGGCAGAAAGCAAGGGCATGGTAGTGATATTTTTAGCTCTCAGTTGATCACTCTTCAGGTTATCTTAACATTCCCATGAATTCTATTCACAGTTTTTTTTTTTTTATTTCCTACTATAACCAAATCAAATACTTTAAAACTTAGGCATCATAGAACAAGTTCAGATAATGAAGTGCCAACTGGATTTTGGCACCATTCCTTACATATTTGTCATCAAGAGTCAAACGTAGTAAGGGGGAAATTAGCCAGATGAAAGCAGTTTGGTTTCACAGAAACGGAATAGATGTCATTCAGTTGGTGTTGTGGAATCCTGGATTCTGCCTCCATCACTAGCAGTGCTGTCCTCTGATCAGTTTCAGCAGACATATTGGGTTGAATTAACACCCCGAAATCTTCTACTACAATGAAACTAAAGCATTCTGCTCACGTCTTCAGAGTTCAGTCATAGCTCATGTTTCAGTGTCCTGAAACTATTGTAAGTGGCCTGTCGTTCATTGGCTTATTCTCTATTAATGTCCCCTTGTGAGTTTTGTCATGAAGGCTGCCCAACCTTTTGACCCACGGACATAAACTTAGGTTGTTTTATGAAGGGCTTTTTTTTTTTTTGTAGACATTTTCAAAGTTTTAATTTTATTCTTTTTGCATGACCCTCTGTTATCATTGACTTTTAGCAAAAGCAAAAAGTGATTCCATTTCAAGACAATGACTCAGCAGAAATCTTGAGCCCCTCTCATCCATTATGCACACTCTTAAGTTCACTTGTTTCCCAGGCACCACATAGGTGGGATTTCAGATAAAGCTGTGAATGTACCTCTGCAGGGAAGTTTACAATTGTTAGGGAAGCATCACTAACTTTCCTAGAACAGAGCTGAAATGGAAGAACTATGCCCGAGATCACTGCAGCTTGATTCTAAGATCATTGTTCTTAGAAAAAAAAGAGTCTCAAATCCCCAAGAAAGTCAATAGGAATTGTTTTTCCTGCTGAGGTTTGTTTGTTGGCTTACATCACACATTGAGCATGGGAGTTCAAAGATTGAATAAAATGTGCTGTTTTGGTGTCAGTAGGCACATTTGTGAACAAGGAATAAATAATATTCAAAGATTATCTTTTCTTACTGTTAATTTTTAGACAAAAAAATTAACCAAAATATTTTGTTGTTCAGAATTTCATACACAAGCATTGTATTTTATATCATTTTCACCCTCTCTCCTTTTCCAATGTCTCTCATGGTCCCACAAGCTCCTTTCAAATTCATGACTCTCTTTTCCTTTTATTATTATTATTATATGTGCATGTGCATGTATGTATATATAAAAACAACATATTGAGTTCATTTAGTGTTGCTTGTAGGTACAGAATTCTAGAGATTACCACCTGGGACTAGATAACCTATCACAGGGCTTTTTCTTGGAGAAAACTGAATCTCCCCCTCTCAGGTTTTCTGTAGCTCTTCATCTAGGGGTGGAGTCTTTTGAGATTTCCTCCTACCATGTTGGCACAAAGATTGGTATTTTTGTTGTGCCAGTCCTGTTTAGGTGACTATATTGTCAAGACCATATTTGTTGGCAGAGTATTACCTGTCATGTGTAGAAGGCATTATCTCACAGTAGGCATCCTGGTCTTCTGGCTCTTACAATATGGGTTCTTCTTCCTCCTCCTCCTCCTCCTCCTCCTCTTCTTCTTCTTCTTCTTCTTCCTTTTCTTCTTCTCCTTCTTTTGTATTTCATGAGCCTCTAGTATAGGGGTTGTACTGTAGATGAAATTTGGGGGGAGGCCAGAGGCCCATGGACAGTTGTTCTATGCATCTTGACCAGTTGTGGACTTCTGTAGTGGTCTGTGTTTGCTGTGAAAAGAAACTTCTTTGGTGATAGATGAGAGCTACATTAATCTGTGCCTATAATGATAAGCATTTAGAAATAATACTGGTTTAGAAAGGTGGCAGTAATAGCTTCTTGTCTAGGCTCCATGCCATGGATAATTGCCTAGGTTTACAATACCAGGCATGAATTTCTTCCTATTGACTGGGTCACAATTTCAATTAGATGGCTATTTGTTATTCTCAAGATATGTGTCATTATCGCACCCTTGGGATATCTTGCCATGCCTTTTATTGCTGTCATTTATAGAGTTTGCAACTGTGTAGGGCCATTGATTGCTTTTCTGCCTTAGTAGCTTACATGGCACCTTCAGATACTGTGAGAGAGAGTCCTCAAGGAAGAGGCTTCTGGGTCATTTGCAGCTTTAGCTCCCCAAGTCCTGTTTCTAAAGTATGTGGTATCTTTAGCAGGAGGGTCTTATTTGCAACCTTCTGCATTGGTGATTACCCTGGCAGTTACTCTAGGAGTTAGTGACCTTGCTGGTGGCAGCACTGCTGAAGGCAGGAGCAAATGGCATTGTATGATTTTCTTCCACTGAGACCTTGGTTTTGACACTGAGGTGGCTTTAGCTTCTTCAGTGAAAACAGTCTAAGGAACACGTGTACCACTGCAGAGCTGATTGTAACAACAGCAGGATCAAAGAGCTGGTTTGCCATGGTTCTCAGTGGTAAATTCTAAGGGAATTAGCCTGCAGTTGGCCCTTAGAATAATAGAGAAGAAAGGCAGAATACTAAATGTGAAAATGATGCTTCTGAGTTTAATTCTCCACCATATGTCCCTTTAAAGAGCAAGCCTCTTACTTGCTTTTCAATTGTAACAGCCCTCCTTGGAGTGTGGATGGAGTTGAGAACAGCCTATCTTTCAGGGATGATGTTACTGTGTGTCTTATGTAGGGTTTTTATTGTTGTGAAGAGACATCATGACCAAGGTAACTGTTATAAAGGACGGCTTACAATTCAGAGGTCTAGTCAATGATCATGGCAGGAAACATGGCAGCATGTAGATAGACCTGGTGCTGGAGAAGGAACCGAGAGGTCTGCATCTTGACCTGTAGGCTTCAGGGAGAGAACTGACTTGAGCTTCTAACACCTCAAAGCCTGCCCCTACAGTGACACACTTCCTCCAGCAAGGCCACACCTACTACAACAAGGCCACACCTATTCGAACAGGGCTGCCTCTATTCCAACAAGGTCACATCTCCTAATAGTATCACTACCTATGGCCCAAGCATTCAAACGCATGAGTCTATAGAGCCATTCCTATCCAAACCACCACACTGTAAAAAGTCATATATCACCACAGATCAAAACCTGATAAGGGATCCATAGGAAAATATATCCAAGGGTTATTCCCTACTATTCTCAAGTTATTCTCTTAAAATTAGTTCAGTTTTTTTTTTTTTTTTTTTTTTTTTACTTGAAGAGATCAATACATTTTAGAAAATGCCAGTATTCAACGTTTGATAATACGTTTATTGAATGATAAAGTTGGTTCAGAGCTGGGTTTATCATCTCTATAGCTTGCATCAAAATGATGAGCAATATGCCACAAAAACATTTGCCCAGTGCTGCCTGGATTCATAGCTATCCATCCAAAGTTATTAATCACCATGGAAAACAAAAAGGAAAGACTACTGTTTTGCACAATTCTTGACCAACCATTGAAAAACACAATATGAAATACTTATTAAACACCTTACTGACACATATTAACACTCTTACTAATATTAATGTTGGCTCCATAAACTCATACCACAAAGAAATATGACATCTGTGGAACATTTAAGCTCAGTAATTGGATCACAAAAATACTAAACAGAGACCCAAACTCACTTGGAAAAGTTTACTTTTATTTAAAAACAGAATTCTTAAGTGCCTCTCCACTTTCTGAATTCATTCAGGACAAGAATGGAAATACAAAACTGTGGCAGGACTTCTGACAGAATGAGAGCCAAAAAAAAACAAAACAAAACAAAACAAAAAACACAACCAAACCAAACCAAAACACTGAAAACAACGTTCTCATTTCTGGTGATTTTCCAGGACAAAGGCATCTATCATTGATTCTTATCCCCCACAACTCCTGGACAACCACCATTGTTTCTTGTCTTAATTGGCATTTAATTGCTATGAAGAAACACTATGACCAAGGCAACTCTTATAAAGAAAAACATTTAACTAGGGCTGGCTTACAGGTCAGAGGTTTAGTCCATTATGATCATGGTGGAAAGCATGGTGGCATACAGGCAGACATGGTGATGGAGAAGGAGCTGAGCATTCTACATCTGGATCCATAACAGCGGGAAGAAACAGTGAGCCACCAGGCCTGACTTGATATTCTGAGATCTCAAAGGCCACCCTCCAGTGACACACTTCTTCCAACAAGGCCACACCTCCTAGTAGTGCCATTCTTTATGAACCTATGGGCACCTTTTTATTCAAACCACCACAGTTCTTATCACCTCCACTGTATGGGTACCTGGACATTCACTGTTAGTTCTTATTACCTCCACTGGATGGGTACCTGGATAACTAACCCTTCCCTGGTGATGGGTTACTCAGTGCCCTCTCTTAACCCTAGTGTCATCCATAGTAAGGTGCTGGCATAAATACTTAGTTGTTTCTAATCACAGTGGCTCCCAATCATCCCAAAGGACTGAACAATTTTTCTTCTATAAGTTCTTATTAGTTTGTTCTCAAAAAACTTATTATTTGTACTTTGAGTTAATGGCTGGGCTAAAAAAAAAAGATGGAAGAAACATTTAACTACATTTTCTCCATAAAGAACAACATCATAGTGTTATTAATATAGCCTTTGCTTTGCTTCTCTGTGCTACATGGCTTTTGAAAAATTTTTAATCAATTTTTTTTTTCTTTATGGTTAAGTAGTCAATTCCAGGGAATAAAAACAAACATCACAATCATGATGTAAAAAAAATATTATGAGCTTAGTTGCTTTAGATTATTCTTTCTATGTGTCTTTCAACTCATTATCTATTTCGTGTCACATAAAAGATGTTATCAATCTTGTTAATTTTTGACAGAATTTATTATTGCTGTTATTTAACACTATCAAAAATCACCTTTCCCCCCTTTTCCCCTTGTCCTATTTTTAAGATCAAATGTGGCAAATGGAAGCATTTATTAGCATCTGATATTCTCTTAGCAGCTTGACATATATGATCTCATTAAATATGACAGATGAAGAGCTTGAAAAGGAAAGAGATTATTAAATGTAGTTAATGATACTTTGTTCCGTTTAAATTTGTTTTGAGGCAGAATGGATTGGATCTATGCTATTATTTATTTATCTTCAGGTTTTGGATCCGGTTTTGTTCTGGTATATCAGCAACTCAATTAGCTTACATGGGTGTGTCTTCCATAGTCATGATTGTTTATCTGTCACCTATATTAGTTTAGAACCCACACATGATCCATTTCCTAGTAGGTGAAAATGTAGCAAAAACGATGGCAGAATGTGGTAACTCTCTATGAGAACGGTGGTACATTGAAGCCAAGAGCGACCTTGCTTGAGGGGCTGTGGGCTCAGCAGAAAACATACCTTTGTGGTCAGCTTGTTCACCTGTGACCTTGACCTTGGATTGAGTGGTTGTATTTGCCTCCTACAGTGGTAGCATCTTCCAGTATGTCACTAAAATGGAAGTTCCTGTGTGAGGTGAAGGAAAACTAGCCTGTCTTTTCATGTTGGACCTCTATCCTCGATATTTGTACAATGCTTATGCAGCCTTCTTCTGTGGCCTTTCTTTGGGTACCTAGTATGTTAGCATAGGAGGTGTTGGTTTCTATGACAATTAGCAGTGAAAATCTTGGAAGAAAATGGTTCCTTTTGATAGCCGGGTCATGAAATTAGTTGCCTTCCATCAACAGTGTTTGTTCTCCTTGCGGAGATGCTCACCAATTATACTTTTATATTTGTGAATACTTCCCTCTCTGTCAGTAGAGAAGGAGAATGGTACCAAAGAATGCCTTTTCACTCTTGAGTTGTCAGCTAATTTCATCTAGATGGCCTGGAAGAATCTTCCAGGAGGCATGCTATTTGTTAGTGTGCTGGCTTTTTATGTTCTGGTACAATTTGTTTTAAAGAGATGAAGTCAGCTTACAACACTGCATAACCTCACCTCTTATTTTTGTGTCTCGTGCCCGACCATTAAATAGGCATATTACACAATGTAAGCCATCTTAATGTCATCTTTTCATCTAGCTCCTTGCTTCTTCTTGCTAACTGTTCTGCTTCTCTCTTAGTACCACAGTGATCCTGCATTTTCCCTCTGGCATCTTTTGAAACCAGCTGAGCCACAGACCTGTCAGTCCTTTAGAGAGACGTTGCCAAGGTCACATTGTTTCTAGCTGAGCCCCCTTTTAGCCTGGCCCCTGCTCCCTAGCCTCTTTGCAGTTCTTGAGGTAAGCCTGCTAACCTTGCTCTCCCCAGTTCTTGCAGCCTTTATGGCTGTACAACATGTTCTGGTTCCTTTCAGTCTCTGTCACTGGATACCCCCTTTTATGCCCTCTCTCTAGATCCCGAGACTCAAAAGCTTGACAATTTATTCTTCTGGCTCAGAAATCTTGGTTCTCTAGTAAGGGACTTTTGAAATAGAGTCCTGCTAATTATTCTTTTTCACTTCCCATAGTTGTTGTTGTTGTTCTCTGTCTCTGTCTGTCTCTCTCTCTCTCTCTCCTACTCTGTTTTATAAGAGCTTGACCTCTCTATGGACAGTACTATTCCATCTTTCATGTCTCATGGTTTCTGTTTGGGCTTGGTAATAGCAAAGATTAATAGGCAGGAAGTAAGAGTGTGCAGGTAATTTCTCTCTTGTGGGGAATATATTCTCTCCTTCCACAATATGTGTCTTGATAGATCAAACTCAGGTGGTCAGATTTGGCAGCAAGTGCCAACCTTGCTTAATGGTCTCTTGGGTCTTAGACCTTCTCTTAAGGTTCTGGTTTTCATTGGTAACAAGATCCCCTCTTTGTTTGGGGTTTAGAGGTATCTTAGTTTGCTTTATATCATTGTGATCAAACACTGACCAAAAAGGAAATTGAGGAAGAAGACACAGTTTACATGTCCTGATCATAGTCCATTGTCTATTGACATCTGTAGGAACTCAAGCCAGGGACCTGGTGACAGGAACTGAAGCAGAGACGATGCATTACTGACTAGCTCTCCACAGCTTGCTATGGTCAGGAGCACTCCACTATATCTGGCTTTTTAGTTGGATAGGATGTTGAGGATACAACAGAGCAATTTCCAGCAATGTTACAAAACTGGGGCTGTGTGAGTATATGTAAAAAGTGTATATGAATGTGTGTGTGTACATATGTGTTGGGAATTAATTATAGTGAGCCTATGGCTTTATGCATGTGAAACAAGAGACTGAGCACCGAGATTTACCCAGTTTTGGTCTATGTGCTTTTTACACTGACCAGAAAGTATTCATGACATGTGTCTAGTCAAGAATAGTGATAAATGATCTGGTGTTTTTCTGCAGGCACTGCAAACTCTATAATAACAATAGTAGTGGAGACCTGTTGAGAGCCAGCTCACCCTGATGTTCATACATTTCTTAGTGACAAGGCAATGACATCAAATTCAAACTTCCATTCAACCTAGTATGTTGGTCTTTGAATCATTGCCTTCACAAGTTGAGCTACAACCCAACATAACTCTGTATCTTTAAATCTCTTCAGATTACAAGAAATTTGGAATATAGTGACTCTAAGAAAACACTGATCTATATTGGACAAAACCACTGAACCACACAGCCAAAATTTATTAGATACTATAGAAATTATGTAGCAAATTATTCTGTGCCAACAACCTAATGGGATTACTTTGGACATAAGCTGATTTTTTTCCCCCTTTGGCTTATGCAGCAAGTCTGAATTGGCCAAGAAATACGCAAGTTAACAGAAGACCATGGGCTTTGAGACAATGACTAGCATTAACAAAATAAAATGGAGTCACGTCCATGGAAATAATGAAATCCCTTGTGTTTCATCTGGTCTTAAAAAGGAATGGGAACAAGTAGTATAAATTTAACTTATTTTTGGCACCAAGAGGTTAAAAGGGAGATAAAATTCAGCATTCCAAACTGAAGTTTCACATTTCGGGTTATAGAGAAAAATAACAGCAAATATTCACCTTTGACTGATGTCAGTTGAAATGGCTGATAACTAAGGCTTGACTTTCCAGACTTCTGCTCTGTTTTGGGCAAAAAAGAAGTTTCAGGCAGAGCCTGCCTTTTCCTGAATTAGATCCATGTATCCTATGTTTCTTCAGTTAAGAGCCGCACAACCACACTCATGGTGAACAGAGCTCTTATTTAATGGAATCTTTCCACTGTGAAAAAGTTATTTTAATTGGCTTAAAATAATACTAAATGCTAAGAGCCAAGTACACGACCTCTGGCCCACTAGTGTTTAAGATATCATAGCCTTCATAGTTTCTGGTGAGAGTCTCAGGCCTGCCTCTGAAGAAGGTCCAAATGGAAATCAATTCATAGTGTTTAGATCAGAGTTTTCCCAATGTTTATTATAGCTCATATAAGCCCATACTATATAATTTCCTTCCTTGGGTTTTACAGAGTTCTTGTTTGTTGACATTCAGGGTGTGTCTAGAAAGTGTATTTTTGATTTATGCTACTCACCTAGGCAGAGTGCCCTGGACATTAGAGGGTCTGCTTTATACTTCATGGTTTATTTTATTTTATTTTATTTTGTGGTTGTATGTTTCCTATGTTTTGTTCATATGCCTTAAAACTTCTTAGGAAAAGCTTGACAGCTCATTTTTATAAATCAATAAATAAGTAAGTAATACATCACAGATCAAAGACCACAGAACAGCACCACAGAGAGAATTATATTGTCCTAGGCACTTATGTACTTATAATGATGATATCCTTGGACTTGAGGCCTACCACATTTTTCATTAGAACGATTAGATTCCATATAAGATCAACAATTACAAACACTCTAGTCAGGATGATTAAAATTTAACAGGCTTCTTTTACAGGCTTCATAGTTTAGTATTCTCATGTCCTCTTCTTTGGCCTGGCTTCTTCCTGTATTTTAGAATTCTCTTGTTTGACTTCCAAAAGCTACTCTGTTAATACCTCTTAAACCCAGAGGCAGAATTGAAGAAGAATAAAACTTGGAATTCCTGAGTCCTTAATGAGCCTCTGAGGAGCCAGGTCTAGTTCAGGAATTCTATCCAGCAGCAAGCCTACATGTAGCAGGTCAGACTTCAGAACACAGAGGGACTTTTTAGGAGCTATAATCCAGAATTTATACTACGTATCTGTGTTTGTGTCTCTCTCCCATCCCCCATCACGTTCCTAGCACAGACGGTTTGAATATCGTTTGCCAGATTCAAGATCTGAATAAGTAGTATCTAATTTCTAATATCATCTTATTTTCTACATTTCAAAGCGAAAACAAAGACAATTTTATGGATAAAGGAGTATAAAATTCAGAGAAAAGGGTGAGATGTAAAGAAGACAAAAGATTACATTTGTTCTCACAATGTGACTATTTTCCTGTTAATATGCTTGACTTTATTTTAAATTCTCTTGCTGTCATTTTCTTCCTTCTCTATAATGGAAGCAATGGGCAGAACCAAGGAAAATTATAGTCATTGAAATTTGTTCTAAAATCATCAGTGACCTTCCCTTTAATCATTTTATTGCCTAATAATACAATCAGCAGCAGTAAAGTAGCTTCTATGTTTTGAAGCCTTGTTCTTTGCCAGGTATGAGCTAAGGGTGCTAAAGGCATAAGTTTGCAGATTCCTGTGTCAGTCTTGTAAAGCAGATGCCTTGATCTTCTTCACTCTACAGATGAGATCAGGAAGCTTAACAAAGATAAGTTCTTTTGCCCGGATCATACAGTATTTACATGGCAGATTTGAACTCACACAGTTGTATCTCATTCCTCTCCTAGGCAGCCTGGTGTCCTCTGAGTGTCCTCTTGGAGCCCATAATCCCCATCACAACACCCTCTCCAGCCTTAGGCGTTCCGCATTATAGCTAAATGTGTGTGTGTATAATTGTGTGAGCCTTAGATTCATATGTTGATATATTATTATCAATATTAATGATATTCGGAGGTGGGGCTTGGGGGGTTGATTGGGTTATGAGGTACAGCCCTCATACATGGAGTTGTAGGGCTCTTTGAGCCTTCTACCACATGGGGGACACAGCAGAAGACTATGAGCAAGAGGCAGGCCCTCATCAAACACTGAACACAATGGCACAGGGATCTTGGCCTTCCCAGCCCTCAGAATTGTGAGAAATAAGTTTCTGATGTTTATAAGCCACTCTGTGCCTCAGTTCAAGCAGCCCAAATGGATGAAGTTAATGGGCTTTTCTAACCTCACACCCTTCAAAACTTGTTTATGTTCTCGAGAGTCTAAATCCTTGCCATTAGGTTAAGAGCTGATAATGAGTTAAGTTGTGATTATTCTAAAGAAATTCGTTTACATATTTAACAGAAGCTCTCTGAAGACTGTGCCTTGCCCAAGGGAGGGATTGCACTGTTGAGAAGTTCAAACTATTGGCAGATATTTGAAAAGGGGGCTCTAATTTGGTCCAGGCTAACTTCTCAGAGCCATTTGCATCCCACTGAAAAAGCAGATGCCTTTTTGGCTCATGATCTGGGTAGATGTGACAAGGAAGAAAGTGGTGTGTGTTCTTTTGTGATTTATAAGTCATTCTAGTCAAGCTCACTCGTATGTATGTATATACTCATTTCCCCCTTTGGCAAGGATAACACCTAGAAAAGTTTTGGCCTGTAAGTTTTGCAGGGGTTCTTGGGAAAGAGGGCAGCCTGGAGGAAAAAGAGACTGACTGCTTTTTTTAATTAGCATTTGCAAGTAAACATGCTTCTCTGTGGATGTGTATGTTCTGAATCAATGTCAGAATTCTTCTGACATTTTTTTGTGACAGTTTGTTGTGATGCGATGTGTGTGTGTGTGTGTGTGTGTGTGTATGGAAAAAGAAGGAAGCGTGTGTTGGAGGAGTATGAAGGAGTAATGGAAGGGGGATTGGAAGTGAGAGAGAAATTAAAAAGTGCTAGATTTGTTTAATTGGGCATTGAGTTTTTACATGTGTGCTTTTAAGTGAGACATAGAAAATTAAAAAAAATTAATATTGAATTAACAGATTTCAGCTCTCACTATAAATTTAGTCCGATAACCATGATGCAAAGCTCAGGAAGGAGGATTAGGGGTGGGAAACGCTGAGCCGGAAGGCTTTCAGGTTGCATTCCCCCCACTGCGTGGGAGTTGTGCATGGCATGGAAACTCGCCTCTGAGGCTCCAGCCTCTCTTTCTACGATAACGATTCAGATATCTGTCCTTTTACTTCAAGAACTCTGCCAGCTGTCTTAGGTTATCTATTTGCACTGTTCTTAAAAAAACGATCCTGAGCCTGTGTCTCGTAGAGGACATGCCTCAGAGAGGACAGTGAGTAAATGGGAAACAAGACAAAGTCTTGGAAGCCAGGCAAACTGTGTTTCAGGAAAGTCCTGGCGAAAGTACCACCAGCCTTACTCACTCGGAGGTCTGGAGCAGAATTTTCATGCCTTAGGGCAAGGGAGCTGCAATTCCAATCTCTGCACTTGCTAACCACCGCTTTGTCTTCTGCCTTATTTCCCCCAATGCTTGGCTTCTCCGGCGTTTGTACCGAGGGGCTCTAGTAGCCCGAGGGCACTTCCCCTGAGAAGACTAGCTGCTGGCTATTGGGAGTCCAAGTGTGTTGGAAGGAGAATGACTTACAAGAATGTTAAGCAGATATTTGAGGAGGTCCAGGTGGGGCACCAGTCTGTTCCATTCCAGCATAGGCTGTGAGAAGCCTCCTGTACTGCTACGATGCCAAGTCGCCAACAGCATGGAATAGACCCCGACAGGCAGATGGTAACAACCACTTGAGGCTAAATGTCACTGTCACAGGAAACCAATTCCTACCCTCTGGTCTGAGTGCTTCAAAGTTCCAGGACACGCGGGGACAGTATCTGCTCTGATTCCCTTGAAGAACAGTGCTAACTTTTTTTTTTTTTTTCCTTCTTCACAGCATTTAAAGGCAGAAACAGTTTCAGGGTGACAGTTGTCTGCTCTTTTGGGTGCTGTTCAGACTCTTATAAAGGAAACTCATCTAAAAGGCAATCATATGAATGATAAAAACAAACAAAAGGGGAGTGGTGGAGAGGTACCTTCGCATATTCCAATGTTATGAACAGCAAACGTATTTACATTCAGTTTTCTGCAACCAGCTTATTCCTCCTCAGAGGCACGTATTTTTCTTTTTTTAATGAGCCACTTTATTTTCTCTGAAAACACCTACATACTTAAAATGTTTTCCTTATGAATCAATTTTTTTTTTTATATTTGACACAAGTTAAGATACTTGTGCCCATAAAAAAATGCCATGTGTTTTTCAAGTGTTAGAAAAAACAGGTCTCTGGCACTAAACAAAGCTGAGGCAGGAACACAGGGGAGCAGCTGCAGAGTGACAGAAAAAATGTAAGATAATGAGGCATGTGAGAGAATGTATAATTTAACGTGGGGCCTCTAAGCAAGTGGGAGGAAGAGGGCCATAAATGAGAAAACAGTTAAAAATAGCGACTAAATTGACTTTAAATCCAATAACACGGAAAAAATGAATCAATTAGTGCCTCAGTGTTGCAGGAGGCATGATGTTGTGAAGGAATCTGGAAAAGGCAGACAGATTTCTAGTCTATGAATTTAAATTCATAGGACCAACAATTTTCTCTGCCTCGAGAAATTTATATGCTGGTGTTCCTCCTCATAGTAGCTGACAAAATGACTTCCTTTCCTTTCCACTTTCTGAGACGTGGCCCAATCTGTTAGAAAAGCCTCAGTTTGCAGTTTTCTGAAAACATTGCCCAAGATGTATGGCAAAAATGTGTTCACGTTTTAGAAAATTCTCGTAATTCTGCTAAACTGTGGCTCTCTGTGCATATGGATATTAGAGGGGCCTCTCGAGGGGTGACCCGAGTTGGCTGTTGATGACAGGCTGACTGGAGTCTGGGAAATGATGGCAAGTAGCATCCTGGATGCCTTAGTTTTATTATTATTTTTTAAACTTCTCCCTGGCTTTTAATTATATTACCCCTGATTCTGGATGTTAGATCTTGTAACAGTAACACCGGCGAGGGCTTACTGCGTGGGAAGTTACAAAAAGCCTTTAAGAGCCCAAAAAACGTTCGAAGAACAGCCTGGCTGGCAATCTGCTTGGAATGGCTTACCTGAAGCTTGCCTCTGTGGAGGCAGAAGTCTGGACCACCTCAGTGATCATCACGTTTGTAGGAAAATACAGATGCCTCTCAACTTGGGATAGAGTTAATGTCCCAAGGAGCCAAACCTCCCCCAAGTCAAACTACAGTGAGTCTGCCTGGCCTACTACACATTCTGGTTCGGCACATGGGAGCTGGTGAGGAGCTGGTCTTTCTCCGACTGCGAGCCACTGCTCACTGCTGTACCTCAGCACTGCCAGATAGTAGCGGAGCCATGTATCTCCGGCTCAAAAAAAAAAAAAAAAAAAGAAAAGAAAAGTCAAAATTTAGAATTATCTGCTGTGTTCCACCCCCCCCCCCATATGGGTGTGCATATACAGTATGTGTGTACATGTGTATGCATGTTTGAATGTGTATGGGAACGTGTTGTATGTGTGAGTGCATGCGTGCGAGTAGAAGCCAGAGGTTAAAGTCCAGTATCTTCCTCCATTGCTCTCCACCTTTTATTTTGAGGTCTCGTAGTGAACGGGAAGTTTGCCAGTTCAGCTAGTTTACCTAACCAGCTAGTCGTCTTGTTCCCAGAATTCTCTGTCTCTGCCTGCAGCCTTGGGATCACGCCCGTCTGGCCTTTGTGTGATAACTCCAGTCTTCACACTTGTTGGCAAGTACTTCATCAAATGCTGAACCAGCTGCCCAGACTGCTGTGCTATATTTTTTTTTTTTTTTTTACTGAATGCATATCAGCATCACACTGGAAAACCATAAGCCCCACCATTACAAGGAGGAGATGTCTGTGTTCTCTGCAAATAAGTACCTACTCATCATTACTGGTTGAGCACAGATTAAACAAAAATACTATGAAAATGAGGTTTGTGGAGTCTGTCTCCAAAAGAACACTTTTCCCCCCTAAAATGACATTTTCATTTAGAATTCTGGAACAATCAGAACTCTTTTATTTTTAACTAAATGTCCAGCCTCACTAACATCTTCTATACACTCTCCAAGTTCACATCATCAAACTGCCTTAAAATAACTGTCAAATGGTTTCAACGTTGCAGCTTTTCTCCAATTTTCCTCCAAACCAATGATATAAAAGTACCAAAGAAACACACTAGGTATTACTCTTTTTAAGAGTGTAGAAATTGTGCACATGACATTCCTTGCAAAGATACATTTTGTAAGGAAATATGTAACAGAATGGTAGGACCACCTTCAAGCCTGCTAAAATTCAGTTCCCCCTGCCCCCCTCAAAAAAAAAAAAGAACCCAGAATGAATGGGTTTAGGCACTGAAATCAAATTCAAGTCTTCTCCAACTCCCTTGCAAGGTGGCTCTGAGGACTCCTACCCCAGGAACAGCATGGACCATTGGCAAAGCTCATCAGTCAGCCTCATCTGCTGTAATCTAGCTATTCTTCCACACACAGCCCTTTTTACATCTTTGATTTCTTTTCATCTCTTCAAATGTACCTTTGTAATGAATTCACTGCGATATACCAAGGACTTTGTCATCCTTCCTCGTCTGTATACCGGACAGCCAAGGACAGAAAGGCGAACCTAAATGATGAGCCATCTACTGGTCGATTTGTGGCCATTGTGGTAAAGCAGTTTACTGGGGACAGAGAAAGCTCCTCAGCTACCGTCACATGGCCAATGGAACTCAACACCCACATTTACCTCCTCACCAGTTGGCTCTTCTGAAGCACAAAGTGTTAGGTCCCTGGAAACCAGAGTCTGGCTAGGGGCCGGGCAAAACCAGCATAAATCTTCTGTCTCTCGTGGTTTCTTTAAAAGTTTTTAATTAGGGAAAATTCTTCCCTTGCCCCAGATGAAAACATGCATAGTTCTATGACCTTTTTGGTCTTAAAAAAATGCAGTCTCACTGGAATCATTTACGGTGTCTAATTTCATGTCATAATCAAAACTTAGAACTTGAATTAAAATAGAACCATCCCACCCGATAGAACAGAATCAAATAGAATCCCCATTTCCTCCATCGAGGCCTTGCTTCCGGGCTGTCTACTTTCATTGGCTTTGTGCTCCTTTCCCCATTCTTTTTCCCTTAGTCTTGGCTCTTTATTACTCCTTATCCCACAAGAGTGAAGTTAAGGGGATGTTGGAATACCTGGGGATTACCAAGAGCCTGAGAACCTGGGGGATGCTTCAGCCCCCCGAAATGGATGTCGCAGCCGTTCTAACCGGGTGCTGAAGGCCTGGAACGTTCCCGGAACTGCTGGTCTCCGGCCCACACTAGAAGGCTGGAGTCTGATGTGAGGGATGGTGACGGCAGGCGCAGCGGCAGCAGTGGGCACAGACGCACTCACCAGCAAGAAGCCAAGCCAGGCAGGCCAGCAACACTACTTTTTCCTTGGACATCTTTATGTCTGGGCCACCTAGTGGCAGGTGCCCCCAGTGAGAGGGAGGTCTTCTCCCTCTGTTACTCTTTCCGGAGATGTCCTCAGAGACCGCCCTCCCTCCCCAAGGGTTTAATGTTTAGTTTGTTCCAGATCCCGTAAAGCTTGAGAATTCAGATTAACCACTGAGCCATCTTGAGCACTATTTTCAGGAGCTTTATATGTGTGGCAACACTTATGCCTTTCCACAAAGACATATACTAGGCACATTCTGGTCTATATACCTATAGCCCCACCCCCTTTCTTTAGACCAGCAGCTAGCTGTTTCTGGTATTTACTGTTGGGCACCATATGACTCAGTGGCTTAAAGTAAAAATGATTTCTTATATCCTATGGCTCTTTAGGTTTGCTGAGTGTTTCCCTGCCAGTTTTGTCTGAGTCTACTCATATGTTGCTTCCAGCTAGAGGCTTGGAGGACTGGAGGAGCCCAGAGAGCCTATTCCATAAATGTAATGATAGAGCTGGCTGTTGTTGGGGTCAGCCCTTCTCTTTCTCAAAGGTGATGGTGACCTCCCATGTGGCACAGTCTTGGCACAGTGCTCCAAGAGACAATAGTGACAGAATCAAGACATCAGTTGATCAATGACAAATGATCAATGGGATTTGTAATCTTTTTTTTTTTTTTTTTCTGCATCCTAATATGTGCAAGTAGAGATCAGAGAATAACACTGGATTTGGTCCTCATCTTCCACCTTACTTGGGGCAGAGTCTTTTGGTTGATTCCTGCTTTGTACTGCAGGCTAGTTACCCTAAGAATTCCCAGGGATTCTGTCTCCTTCTCCCATCTCCGTGTAGGAGTTCTGAGATTACAGAGCTTGCATATCTCTGCATGCACTCAAGAATTCAAACTCAGGTCCCCATGCTCACCTGGCAAACACTTATTTACTGAGTCATCTCCACAGATATATAACTAGAGTTTTTTTTTTTTTTCAGACTTTTTGGTTTTCAGATTTAGGCCAAACACCAGTTTACCATGTCCCAGTGACAGCAGAAGAAACCCACTGAGCTTTCCCAGTGAACCTACAAAAGAAAGTCCCTCAGGCTGGATATGAAATCAGGTGAAATAAAGACTAGATGGACACATAGAACTGCTTGTTCTAACGAAACCATTCTGTATGCTGACAGCGTGAGCTGGCTATTTAAAGTCAGGTGACCCCTGTATGTATTATTCCATTGTAAATTCTTTTTCCCTGTGGCTTTATGTCCCCCTTAAAATGCAGTGTTTATTGTATTGCGTGGCTTAGCCAAAAGCCTATTTTAATATTTTTCTTATACTTACTCAAAAGAGATGCCCAAAGGGAGCCCGGCTTCTGAGCAAATAGTAGCTCTGGCTGCAGCTGTGGAGGCCTATGGGCCTGCCAGACTGCTTAGATTTGCCACCTGCTTTTGTCAAAGTCGTACAGGGTACTTTCGGCAGTAGGCCAAAGCCCACCACGGAGAGGCTAAAGCCCATTCCATTGTGCCAGCGATTTGTCTGTGCTTGCTAACTTCATGTGAGATGAGGTCAGCTTGGGATCTCCAAAGGAATGCTAGAGAAAGGGACCTCTTTCTTTTTGCCTTTCTGCTTTTCTCCTGTTTTAAGTGCTACTGGGTAAGGATATGCTATCTGTACCTCAGGAAGCTATTTCAAGGCCAAAGAGGCAACAAGAAGAAAGACAATAGACCCTTTTACCAAAAAATCCAGTCAAAAAAATAGGGGAAAGGGGCAGTACTACCGTAAGGAGAGCCTGGCTGAACCAGGCTCTTTTTAGAAAATGAGGGAGTAAAATGTTACCGGCATTTTGCTAGTGTTTGTCGAGTGTTTTAACTGTAGCCTGCAACACCTTAAATTAATGCGGTGGTTATTGTTATAAGCAGGGGAAGAGTTAGCATTTGAGGCTGTCACCTAAATTTAAACAGATACATGAAATAGATGAGAGCATTAGTACATTGGGTAAGACATGTTGCTAACCAGTAGCAAATAGGAGCCCAAAGGCTCATACTTACATTCCAAGATACCTCCCCAACCATCACACCTACTAAATGCAAGTCTCTACAAAGTGTCACCTGTCATGACCTATGTTCTTGAGGGCTGGCTTCTCCTGTTTGTCCTTTTCCTAGCAAGTTGCTTATTTAAGGTTTTTACGATTCTTTATATTTAAATCTTGGTACACAAAGACAAAATACCAAGACATCAGTGTTTCGATGTGTCTCCTCAGCTCACACCAGCCCTCAAACATCTTCAGAAATATTTCCACTGATCATAAAGTCTCTAATACTCAGAGTCACATGAAGACTGAGGAATCAAGATATAGTTTCTATATTTTTGACCATATCAAAAAATCACATTTGTAAAATGAAGTTTGGGGTATACCCTTCTGGTAGGTGATTGCAATCGTTTCTCATCTTGCTATGACAAAAATACCGGGGAAGGGAGGTGGGGGGGGGACCTGGGAGAAGTGGAGAGAAAGGAGGGGGTGGTTGGGGTGTATTGTGTGAGAAAACAATGATAATAAAAAATCTTGGACAAAACAATTTAAGGGTTCGCTGTGGGTCAAAGTTTGAGGATGTAGACGATCATGGTGAAGAAGGCATGTTGCAAGCCCAGTCAGGAAGCAGAGAGAGAATGCTGGCACTCAGTTCCCCTTCTCCTTTGTGTTTATTTAGGGACCCCACCCCACGGAATTGTGCTGCCCACTTCAGCTAACCTATCTAGAAACTCCATCACAGACATGACCAGATGCTTGCCTCTCTGGGGATTCTAGATTGGAGATGATGTCAACTAGTACTGAATATTACAGTAATCCTGGGGGAATTTATTGAATTTTCTGCACCTTAGTTCCTTCAAATTATCAAATAATAAGATGTGCTTTTAGTTTTCATTATGATTATGATGGTTGGAAACTGTTGACGGATGGCCTTGTGCACTGTATGTTCAGATGCTGATTCCTATGCCCTGAGATCAGGTTGCAGTCCAGACACGGGCGCAGACATGGTCATTATCATTTCTACGAAGAACCTCCTGTCTTAGTGTTGTGTAAAAATTGTTCTCCATCATCTCTGATTGGTTAATAAAGTAGCTGATCAGCCTATGGCTGGTCAAGGTCCATTCAGTCAAGGTAGGGACCAGAAGAAAAAGAAAAGAGAGAGAGAGAGAGAGAGAGAGAGAGAGAGAGAGAGAGAGAAGTTGCCACGAAGAGTCACCATGAGAAAGTCACCACAAGGACAAACAGAAATACAACAGAAGGCTATGGTGAGACTAGATGGCAGGCAGAAGGGTACGTGGTTGGAAAGTAGACAGATTAGCACAAATAGGTTAGAATAGATGAGTATCTGCCCTGTTATAGGGCTTCAGCTTGATGAATAAATCCAGTAGGTCTCTGTGTCTTGGCCAGTATTAGAAAAGGCCCCTACTAATACCACATCTCAACAAGAAACCATATAGGCATTTAAAACAATGGCTGACATGTGATAAGTTCTCAGTGGATATTGTCACATATTTTGAGAGAGATGAAACACTCTATTTAGGGACAGTACAAACAAGGACAGTTAGTTTTAATCTCAATGTTATGTTTTTCAGCCACTGTTTTTATGTTAGAATCAATCTCAAAAAGGCAATACTCTTTCCCCCTAATTCCAGAAGAACCCTACCAGGTTTTCTTCCTATCATCTACCCTTGGAAAAGATGCTTATGGGGTTAGACAGAAAATGATTGGATGGAAATAATAATCTAAACTTAACCCAGATGTATTTGAGGATAACAAGAATAGGATAGATCACTCAGAAACTAAACTGCCCCCTTACTCATAGAGGGCTTTGGATGGAAAAGCCAAATTTCGGGTAGATGACCTAGAGTTGGTGGGAAACTCCAGAGTTTTCTGTTAATGAGGGATGGTGGAGATGATTTCTACTTAGTTCTTCACAGGGGAAGGTCACACCCCCACCCTTACTGTGACCGGCAGATATGAGCATGTGCCTTCAGATGGGAGCCGCAAACATAGAACTTGTGGTGTGCACACACTGAGAATGATTTTTCTGCTATCAACTATGGTTTAGGGCTAATCATAGGAAGGAGAGTGAGTAGGGTACCTCAGGATGAAGGCTGAGACTAGTGAGGAAGTGATGATTCATGACTCCACTGTGGAAGGCCTAGGCTAAGAGAACTGGGGGGTGGGGTGGGAAGATGCTCGGTGTGACTTTGCAGTAATTTCTACCAGTTCATCCTGAAACTGGTGCATTTGGGAGTTCAACTGGTACACTGTGGATCCCTGAGAGAAACTGTAATGTGTGCACTGGAGTCTGGTCTAGTTGAAAGTAATTGCAAGTTTGATTCAAGACCGGGCCATCCGCTGAGATGGAGAGTGGAAGGCTCCAGGAAGTTCCGGGCAGGTTGCCACAGGAAGACTAGTCTCAGGGCAGATCCTAAGGGATAAGGAGGGACCTTGAGCACACTTGACGTGACTTTTAGGTAGAAGGAAAAGGAAGGAGGGTATTTTGAAGATCTGATGAAACGATGAGGAAGAGTTCTGGAGGCAGGGGTGATAAAGAATTTTTCTCTCCCCCTTTTATTTTCTTGACTGAGCCCATTTTATTTCTTGCATCTCTTTCCTTGAATTGTTTACACTAGTCCTTTGAGAATTTCATGCAATATATATGGATCATATTTACCCTCAGCTCCTGCCCTTAACTCCTTCCAGGTCCACCCTCACCTCCCTGCCCATTCCTTCTTAACTCCGTGTCCTCTCTTAAAAAAGTGTAATGGCCCACAAACTCCAGTTTTTGCTATTCATATGCTTTTGAGTGTGGGGCTACCCACTGGAGTGTGGCCTGCTCTCCAGGAGCCACGCCCGTAAAGAAAATTGCCTCTTTCTCCCCCAGAAGCCATCAAGTGTTCTTAGCGTCTCAGTTAGTTAGCAGAGGGGCTCACGACCCCCTTTCCACTCCACGCTGAGATGCTGACTGGCTTGATTGTGCACAGGTAACCACAGGTGCTGAGTGCATACGTCCAGCAGTCCAGGAGGCGCCGTTTTGCTCACTGATCTCCATGACTTACAGTGCTTTTACCCTTTGTACTCTCTTTTTCTTTGATGGTCCGTGAACCTTATTAGGGATGATGTTTCATAGATGTCCTATTTGTGAATGGGCACACTCCACAGACACTCACTTGGCGGGAAACTTTTTTTGGTCAAAGAAATAGGCTCCAAGTGAAAATGTTAAAATCTGGATCTAATGTTTGTTGGAGGCGGTCAAACCATAAAGCAACAACCACTTCAGATCCAGTCTGGCATATGTTACAATTTGCATGGAAAGTGGTCCTTCCAGGCTAATGTGTTTAAGCTTTTGGTCTTCAGCAGCTGACGCTGTCTTGGGAGCTTGTGAAACCGCTGGAACACGGGGCTTCCCTGTCCAAGTTAGGGTTAAAGGAATGTAAACGGGGGGGGGGGGTCATAGCTCAACCCTGTATTTGGTCTAAGTCTTTGATTTCCAGATGCAGGCATGATATAACTAGTCACCCTGCTTATGTTGCTACGCTTGTGAGGTGCTCTAGCCACTATACCTTCCTTGTCAGGATAACCGTATCCTTCCAAACTATGAGCCAACGTAAGTCCTTCTTTCCTTAAAATTTACCTCTCAGATATTGCAGTTAACCGTATTAGCTGGCCTCTGGCTTGTCTTCAGCATCTTGGCATGGTTCTCGGCTGGACTGCAGATCTTATGTTCTGTCTTCTACTTTGCAAGAAGCCCCTTTGGTGAGACACCCCCTTTAGGCTGAGTAAATGATCTCAATGTGTATGTTTCCATGCCTTCCTCATGTCTGTCCTGAAATCAGTAGCCCCTCCCTTTGCTGTGGGGATTAAACAGAATAAACCAAGTGCAAAGGATTGTGGGCACTGGGTACACAGACGAGGGCTTATGTCATCTCAGGACCACATGTTCTGGGGGCATGTCTCCTTGTTTTCCTGAACCATGTTCTGCTACTGTCAGCTGAAGTCATGCTGATAAAACGAGGTTGAGGCAAAGACTGTGTACAGAATGAGAAGATAAATTCTACGGATCTTGCTTTAAGCTCATATCCAAACTAGCCCATTTCAGATGGCAGCTAAGACACTCAGTGGGGACTGGTGTCCTAAAGGTAGGTAAAGGAGGACTGAATTTCACTGAAAGGCAATTTAGAGTCTTTGGAGCAAGAAGTCAAGCCAAACCCAGCTTATCTGGGAAAGTCATTATCCTGTGCAAACTCAGGGCCCGAGGCTGGCTTCTACTGGCAGTAAGAGCAGTAGGTGGGGTTAGGGCCAGAGCAGGGAGGAATCAGTATGGCTAAAGTTCCAGAAGGACGGCAGCAAAGAACCCCAGGCACTCACAACCTGGTTCTGTCTGCGATGGGTCCTGGATATGTGGGTGTGTCTGTCTGATGTGGAAGGCCAGAGGCAAGGCAGATGTAGACTTTGCCAAGCAAACACAGGGTGCCTCAAACAGAAACACTCAACAAGCTCTCTTTTGGAATTGATCCAAATGTCAAAAAAATCTTTGACTCCTCTCCATTTTGTGGTGGGGAAGAAGCTATACCTCTTGTGGGAAGAAACAGAGCTACAAATCAGAAGCATGTTCTTGCAAGGAAGGGGGCTGAAACAGGTCCGACCTTCGTGTAGACCAGAATTGTTCCCTGCTTGGGAGGAAACTGTGTCAATGTTCACCTTGACCCAGAGGCTTTGAGTCAGAACTTAGATGGCAAAGATCACAAAGATGGCAAAGAACACAAAACAGTGTATGAGTGGGTTCCTTGACGACAGATTCTGAGAAAGGCATGTTCAGGAACGCTGTCTGTCAAGATGCAAAGGAAGCAGAGTTGCAAAGATTGTTAGATAAGCGGCAGTGGGGTGACACCAGAGCTTGGTCATGAGGGAGTCTTGGGAAAAGGGAACCCTAATTTTAGCAAGCATTTGATGCAGAATATCTGCAGACAAAGTTTATCCTTGGATATGGGTGAATCTCACAGAGAAGCACAGTTCTGAGCCAGGGACAAAAATCATGGCTACTATGTCCTATGGCTAAAAATGAAAAGAGCAAGGTGATCTTGGGAAGATCTGCATGGATCACTGCAGCATCCACTATTTTTTTTTTTCACGTATTTGGTTTATTTATTTATTTATTTATTTTATTTTTAAAAATTCTTTATTAATTACACTTTATTCACTTTGTATCCCCCCTGTGGTTCCCTCCCTCCTCTCTTCCCAATCGTTCCTTTCCTCCACCCTCTGCATGCATGCCCCTCCCCAAGTCCACTGATAGAGGAGGTCTTCCTCTCCTTCCTTCTGATCCTAGTCTATCAGATCTCATCAGGAGTGGCTGCAGTGTCTTCTTCTGTGGCCTGGTAAGGCTGCTCCCTCCTTAGGGGGAGGGGATCAAAGAGCAGGCCAATCAGTTCATGTCAGAGACAGTCCCTGTTCCTATTACTATGGAACCCACTTGGACACTGAACTGCCATGGGCTACATCTGTGCAGGGGTCTTAGGTTATCTCCATGCATGGTCCTTGGTTGAGTATCAGTCTCAGGAAAGACCCCTGTGCTCAGATTTTTTGGATCTGTTGCTCTCCTTGTGGAGTTCCTGTCCTCTCCAGATCTTACTATTTCCCACTTCTTTCATAAGATTCCATGCACTCTGCCCAACAGTTGGCCATAAGTCTCAGCATCTGCTTTGATAGTCTGCAGGGCAGAGCCTTTCAGAGGTCCTCTGTGTCAGGCTCCTGACTTGTTTCCTGTTTTCTCCTTCTTCTGATGTCCATCCTCTTTGCCTTTCTGGATAGGGATTGAGCATTTTAGCAAGAGTCCTCCCTCTTGATTAGTTTCTTTAGATTTCAGTAGGTTTATCCTATATTATGTCTATGTGAGTGAGTATATACTGTGTGTGTCTTTCGCTATTAACCCTAACTGTTGCTGCCCCCCCCCATAGTCAGAGTGACTCAAGACAAGGCTCATAACACTTAGCATAGACCACCTTAAGCTATGCAAATTGGTGTGCAACTGTTGCTTAAAAATGCTGGTGATACTTCTGTGTATATGTTTCTGAGAACTTGATCAGTCTGTCAGCAATTGGTGCCTTCTAGTTTAGAATGAGATTCTGCTCAAATCATGGTACTCAAATTGCCTATCTACCCCTGGGAAGAGAAAAGCAGGAATAACTGGATGATACTGATATGTCATTAAACGTTTTTCTGTCCTTGTAGCTCTCTCCTACAGACATGTCCACAGATGTCAGTCACATAGACAGGAGACATCTCACATGCCTTACCTATAGTTAGGGGCCATTGCTACTTTCTGAGGGATCCTTATGAAAGTAAGTGCCTTCAGATGCTCTCAAGCCACACTTGCAAGGTGCCCCAAATTTGATCTCCATTGTCTTAAAAGGATGTTTATTCAACATCTCAGCTCCAAAGTCTCCCTGTCCCCAGCCTTCTTGGCAGCAATCAATAAATGAAGTATGTAGCACAGTTGGTCTAGCAAAGTGTTAAGAGTAATTGTGTTTTAAGACTCCACCCCCAACAAACACATACACACACAAAAAAAAACCCATTATGTGAATGGCATACCATATTAATTGTTTCTAGCTCCATCAGCTAGACCCAGTGACACCCTAATTTAATACACAATGACTCTGAAACTAGCTAAAAGATGTTTTGCTCAGGCATAGGCACCTGGTAGGTAACTAAGCTGTGGTTCAAATGCTGGTAGTTATTTTGAAGCTTGAGGTCTTTCCCTAGGCTTCTTGCCTCTTCCCACAGTCCCAGTCCTCCCCTGCAGTATGTGAGAAAACAATGAGTAAATGCTTTAAGATTTAGAAAATAGAATGCTCTTAAATTTGAAGAAATAAAAAAATGACTGAAATAAACATTTTTTCAATAAAGCATGTAGAATTAGTCTTTAAAGCCCATTTTTATACCCCATCTGCTTTTCGTTTCAAGCCTAGTTTGGTATCAGTGCAGACCGTCCATTTGAGAAGTCTCAGAGTCCTACCCATAAGAATCTCTAAGGTAAAGTGTTCCCAACGTTCCCCAAAGCCAGAAAAGTTCACAGCTCAACATTAATGAGTTAGAAAAAGAGCACGTTGCGGCAGCTGCTTATGCGGATTACCTAGTCTAGCCATCCTGCTGAGGCTTAGAAAAATACCCGTCTGAGTAGTGAAAAGGAAAAAAGAAAACAAGCCCTGGAAATATCAAGCTGGTGCTTGTTGACAGAGCTACGATTTCCCTTTGCTGCTCCAGAGGACCCAGGTGGATCTGAAGCCATGTCAGGATGTTTCCGCACACTCCAGGGAGGGCAAGGGTTGCATTGCCTTGCACTTAATTCCAGGGCTCCATGCTGTCTCCAGAACCAGAGATCATAGCTTCCTCTGGCTTTCTTTCTTTCTTTCTTTCTTTCTTTCTTTCTTTCTTTCTTTCTTCCTTTTCTCCCCCCTCTCTCTCTGTGTCTTTCTCTTTTTTTGATCTTCAGAACGTTTCATCCAGTGTTGGGGATGGAGCCCAGGCTTCAATCATTCCACACAAGCATTCTATTAGTGAGATACACGCCCAGCCCCTCCACCATGATAACTGTGCCATTGGCTTCTTCCCTTTTTTAATTTTGTGCTTATTGTTGGTATTAACAGTAGTAAGAAAAACTAAAAAATGAAATATGATCTTCAGCAAATGTTTGTTTTTTTTTTGTACAGATCATGTTAAAGAGCTATTTCTGATGTCACGAATACAGTTTCAATCTAGTCACTGTAGGCTTAGATTTTCAAACACATTTACCTCCCTTTATCCCCTCCTAACACTCACACACAATAGGTAGGAGATTAGTAGGGAAAGGTGCTATAGACCTCTTGTATCTACTTCCTGCTGATTAGGGTCAATGGCTCCTTAGGTGATTACCAAATTCAAGTCATCAGGATACCAGCGGTCTAGTCAAACCGCAAAGCAGCAGCTGCCAACACTGGTCAGCAGCAGTGGAACAATTCAGTAGAAATGGCTAGACTCTGCCCAAATGGCACAAGTCGGCTGAAGCAGAAAAACTCCACCAAAGCAGCACCAGCAGCTCTCTGGAGCATTTCTCTCTGTGAAGACCATGGTCGAAGGATGGAACCGTTGCAAATCATAGTAATGCAAAATTGTAGAGAAGCAGAAAGCATTCTCTCACTGCCTGTGGGCCTCTATTTAACCCCTCTCAAAGTCCACATGAGGATGTTTTACAGCTCGCAAAAACCATGCCCCTTGCACGAGGTAGCTTTTAGCTGACCAACACCACGCACCCACTCACGGGGGCTGTTTTCCTTGGTGGCTGTCTTCCTCAGGGGAAAAAAAATATACATTTCCACATCCCACACTTGGGGCCAAAACAAAAAAAAACATATTCACATGACTCAGCTGAGTTTCTAGAGAAACCAGAAACTTTCTCTTCAACTCTCCTGGATTCAGAGATGGAACCGATGTCCATTTTCAGGGCTGGGAGACTGTTAGAGAGAGAGTAAGAATTCTGGCTTATGTTACAGTGTTTTGGCACAAAAACTGTCAACCTGGTTTGAGGATGCTTCCGAAAGATTATGAGTTACCCTCGAAGTTCTTCTGAACCCAAAGCAGGAGCTTGCATCTTTCATCTCGCTGCTTGTAACGTCGGTATTTCAGGCTTCTGCTGTGAACTGTATTTTCAACTTGTAATCCCAGGGCTCCTCACGCATGGAGAGAAGTGGCATGAAAGTACACACAGCTGATGTCACCTTAAGAAGGGCCAATAAATTCATGGTGTTGTTCTTGGTAGATAAACAAACCAGAAGGAATTCCTGTGGCAGATTCCTTGCTTTATAGTTTGCATAGTCTATTGGCAAAGGCTTTGCCTTGCTCCATGTAGCCTACACCTGGACTTCAGCAGATAAACAAACCGAGTGGGGCACTTCCAACATCACAGGTAACACGGAGGAGGAATCTAGTGTCCCTCTTCAAGAATGTTCCCAAAGATCCAGAGCCCGCCTCTTTTCTTGCTCTGACATAGTAATATATGGTTTTTGTTCTCATTGTCTTAGGTTCCATGGTAGACATCAAACTCAGACTTCAGAGTGAGGACAAAAAAGGGAAAAATACACATTTTAAATGTATGTTTTCCCTTTTATAAACAGTAGTATTAAACTTATACTTTCCAGAATCCCACACAATAGACTTGTTTTTATATTTCATTGCTTTACCCGGCTATATTTTGGCGAAAATGAGTTTGGGGAGATGTTTTAAAAAGCTACCTTGATTTTTTTCTTTAATTGGTAAGGGAAAAGTAGAAGGTAATTTTGGATGGGAAGCCAAAATTAGAAGAAGGGTTAATGCCAGTGGCCAAGAAAGAACATACCCTTTATTTCTTTTTATTTAATGTTTTAATTAATTCAATTAATGCTTAATTAATTAATTGGTTTTTCAAGACAGAGTTTCTCTGTTTCAGCTTGGCTGTCCTGAACTTGATTTGTAGACCAGGCTGGTCTTGAACTAGTAATATTTTAAGTTTATATATATATATATATATATATACTGGAGTTTTTTTTCTGCATATATGCATGTGTACCAAAATGGATGCCTGGTATCTACAGAGGTTAGAAGAGGGTATTGGAACTTCTGGAACTGGAGTTCTGGATGCTTGTGAGTGATGATTTGGCTGCTAAGAATGGAACCAGGGTGCTCTGTGCAAGTGCAAGTACTCTAAGATCTGAGCTGTCTCTCCATGCCCCTTTTCTTTCTTTAAAAACATTACTCTCGGTATATTATGTGGGCTCAAATGCCCCACTTTCCATGACATGTCTATCCCTCTTACTATGTATCTTTGGAGTTCATCATCAGCCATCCTACCACGCTCACCTTCGTGGTTTCCGTGCCTGTGTTTCTCTCTTAGACAGTCACTGTCCTCAAGATTGCTGTCATAATCTCATATCTGCCAAGTAGAGAAAAGTAAAAGGATACTTTGAAAAAATAATGTAAGGACAAGGTAAGACCTAGTGGGTCCTGCCATCACCTGGAATGGTGGTACGGCAAGGACTCCACCCATTCTGTATGCCAAGCTAATTCACCTGTAGATAAACCTCATTATTCCAAACCATTTGGGGATGTGGTCAACTGAGATTCCTACCTCCCTGGGGAGGAACCCAAAAGTGTGAGTCAAAGTTATGCCACTCTTGGAAAGAGGGCAAAGTGGAAGCTGACGCCATGTTGACTCAATTAACCTTGATGGCTACTCTTTCACCCCCATGGCAGAGTTTAGCAGTTATGATAGTTGCCTTCCTGGGCTATGAAGTTCTAGTTGGCCTTTATGAGGCAAGTTGTTTGACCTCTGGTGCAGGGTATTCTGAAATTCCAATATTTTTCCTCCTAAATAACTTTTATTTTTAGAGTTCTGTTCTCTCTAACTCAGGAGTTTAACCTTAGCCAAACATACGTCTGAGACCAAGGATTCAGTCATGTGTAGAACTGTGCTGTGAGTTCAGTAGGTCAAGGTTTGGTCCTCAGTGTTTTTCTGCCCTTTGCCTGTGGAGAGACGAGAATCTTTTTTAAATACCAAGAAAACTGATCCTTTATTTACATTTCACTTATATTGGTCATGAAATATTCAGCTCATTATTGTCTTACTCAAATGCACCACAGCCCTGGAAACAAACATAGTCCATATAATTATTCTTTATCATGAATTTCAAAAGCCCAAGGTGTTTTATCTGCCACTGCTCTCCTGTATTACATTGTCCCAACCTACTTTACAACTAAAGGCTGGCTCCAAGGGTTTTTAACATGTATTGTTGCATAGGGCCTTGTGCTTACAGGGATCTCGCGATTGGTTCAGTCCTATGCTGTCACAATCTTGAAATTCTTAATACCTTTATCTTTGAGCTACGTTTCACATGTGAAGGTCGGCAAGGCAGCAGAGAGACACGAACGAGCATTCAGATCACAGCACAATGACTTGAGAGTGAGTCCAGTAATAGGTTGGCATTTAAGACATTAGTGCACAAGAAAAACATAAGCTCCAAGATGTGTGTGAATAATTAAAGACTTTCATTGATAATAGTAAAAGGACCTGAACACTCCAGCAGAAGTCTGGAGACTGAGGTAAGGGAAACACTTTCTAATTTAGAGTCTTTGGCAGAATATTTTTGTTATTTGTGTACCTCCCCCTCACCCCCCCATCCCCTCTTAAACAAAGGCCCTTGCATTTAGTCCAGGGCTTTTCCAATCTCTGAGGCTGCTTCCTAGCCTCTTTGCAGCCATAACTGCACCGCACAGTAAGGTCCATCAGTGAAAGGTCTACTACTGCTGCTTGTTGCTGGTAGGCTGGTGAGACTCACATCACAATCTCATTAATGTAGATTCTGCCACCCAGAGGAGACTCCTCCCTTTTTGGTTGCAGACATTCAGTCTCAAAAACTTATTTAACTCATCGCCTTCTCCTCCAGAGAAAGGCAGAAGCTAGCATGCTTTGTTTCACGGAAGTTCATCTTAAGGCTTTATTATAGCAGGGAAAGTCTCAATTGCGTGGTAGTACAATGAGGGACAGCCCCGAGTTACATAGTAGCCGGCTGCACAGAAAGTGGTTTTAGACTAAAAACGTCAACCTTCCTTTATGATTGATGAGATTACAGATGGGAGAGGCAGAGGTGGTGTGTGAGTATGTTTGAATGTGGGTATGCTGGCTGGTGGTAATGTAGGGTGGTGGGGGAAGGGGAGACCTTACAAGTTTGAACTGGGCAAGCCCAAAGGAATCATGTTTGGCCTAGGTCCCACGGTACAAGTTTGTACTGGGCCATGAAAGATGATGCTTGGTTCTGTGTGTGACACCTGGTGTACATGCTGAAAGGAAGGCATGCCTTGTCAAGGCTTTCCCCAGATGCTTTCTGGATTTCTCCAGCATTGTCAGCAGCTTCCTTTAGACATAGAAAGTCTATCGACCATGCATTGCCCAAACGCTACTCTGGGAGCAGCCTGCTAGCTATTCTTTCTCATTGGAATAATTTTGGGCGGCGGGGTACACCAGCAATAAACAGGCTCCTTACACTATCTAATCAAGATCTCTGTGTTTGCTTGGGAACTGGATGGAGTATCTGAGGCAACGGCCAAGTTCTATCTTTCTTTATCCTCTCTAGGACAGGAGGTTATAAGGAAAGGTCAAATAGCATTGTGAAAAGAAGCTCAAAGCCCCAGGTTCCAATAGCAGAAAGAGGATGAATTCATGACCTTTTATTTTTTTAATTAAAAAAAAAAAAAAAAAAGAAAAGCATGTGTCTGTGTCTGTGTGTGTGTGCATGTGTTAGGGTTTCTATTGATGCGACAAAATACCATGAACAAAAGCAACTTAGGGAGGAATAGAGGAATAGGTTTATTTCAGTTTACAATTCTTGGGTAACAGTCCATCACTGAGGGAAGTCAGGGCAGGAAGTCAAGGCAGGAACCTGGAGGAAGGAACTGAAAGAGAGACAGTGGAAGAGTGAAGCCTTCTGGCTTGGTCCTCATGGCTTACCTGGCCTGCTTTCTTATAGCACCATGATCACCACCCGGGAGGTGGCACCACCCAATTGAGCTGGGCCCTTTCAACTGTCAATCAAGAAAATGCACCATGAGTTTCCTCACAGGCCAGTCTGTTGGGTGTTTCCTCAATAGAGGTTCTCTTTTCCCAAACAAAGTCAGTTGTGTCAAGCTGACACAAAACTAGCCAGCTTAACACAAATGCGTCACTGTGAAGCTGCACATTTCCTTTCTTATTTGTCCCCAAGATCTCATATTAATATAAATATTACAGTGTAAAACATTCAACCTTCTAAAAGTCTAATCCAACAGTCTTTAAAAAGTCAAACACTTTAAAAGCCTAGTTTTTTTTTTTAATCATATAAAGTCTCTTTCAAAATTCTAGGTTTCTTTAAAATTCTAAAGCCTCTCTAAAATCTCTATAAAATCCAAAGTCTGTGGCTCTGAAAAAAGAAGAAACAAGCAAAATACTTCCTTTACCTAGGAAATAAGAACCAGGGTGTGGTTATAATAAAGTAAAAATAAAACCAAAGTTCAATAGTATAAAAAGTTAAATATATATATATATATATCTCAACACATATATATGTTCAGAGTATATATCCTGTGTATTAAACTTGTGTATACATATGCATACATATATGCCATTTGTGTGTGTGTGTGTGTGTGTGTGTGTGTGTGTGTATGTGTAACAAACACAAAAAAAGAGGATGCAAACAAGACAGGGAAGCATGGGAGATGTTTGAGGGAGGGTAACTCTGAGGGGTTGGAGGGAAAAAGGGAGAGAGAAAATGATGTAATTCAATTAAAAAGCATTTAAAAAATTTAGTGCTTGATTCCTGGGGATCATTCACGATCCTCTGGGCTCCAAATGCTTCACTTCTCACCTCTGCATTGACAACACAGATTAATCCTAGGCTCAGCCTGGCTCCACTCCACGATTTCTGCAGCCCTTAGTGGTTTTCCCATGATACTGGCATTTCCAACCTAGGGTCTCCATTGCAACTGGGATGTGCTTTCACCAACAGCTTCTCCTGGGCTTCCTGTAGGTAGTGTGCCTCTGGCACACCGTGCCACGCCTCAGGCTCTTCCCACCACACCTTTAGTTCTGAGGTTTTGCTGTTACAGAGACTTCACCTTCCCCCTAGCCTTTCCTCAGCTGCTCTCCATGACCCTTTCACACCTTTAAAATTAGAAACACCTGGGAAGCTCTTCCACATGCCCAAGTTTAGCTGCTGGAACAAAGTGCAGCCTGAATCACAACTGTGTGCTGACTCCAAGGAAACACCTCTCAGATGATTTTGCCTCAGTGATGCTTGTCTCTCCTTATCACAGATGATTCTTCAGGTCCTGCCTACTGGCAAAGCAAAGGTTTCACCTTTGTGCTTCTTAATTCATGATATTTAATGCCCACTGTAGCATCTTTAAGGGGCTCTCAGAGATTCTCTCTGATGCTTCACAACCTGGGCCCCCATTGCTTGCACTGATCACAGCGTTATCTTCTAAGTCCCCACAACAGCTCACTAATCTCTGAACACTCAACAGTTTTTTTTCCAGCCCACAGTTCAAGTGTCAACACAATCTTTCCCCAAACACATGGCCAAATCTGACATAGCAAACCCCATTCCTGTTACCAATTTCTTAGTTAGGGTTTCTATTGCTTTGCTAAAATACAGCATTGGGAGGGAAGAGTTTATTTCAGTTTACAATTCTGAGGCCACACTACATCACTTAGTGTGGGAGTCAGGGCAGGAAGTCAAGGCAGGAACCTGGAGCAAGGAACTGAAGCAGAGTCCACAGTAGAATGTTGCTTACTGGTATGTTGCCATAGCTTGTTCAGGAGTCTTTCTTATAGCACCTGGGCTTACAGGCCCAGGGTGACACTGCCCACGTGAGCTTCCACGTCAATAATCAATCAAGACAAATCACCACAGGCCAATATGGTGGAGACATTTTCTCAGTTGAAGTCCTCTCTTTAAAAAAAAGTCCTCTAGTGTATGTCAAGTTGACACATCACCCCCTCCCACTCTCTCTGTCTCTCCGACTCTCTGTCTCTGTCTCTCTCTCTCTGTGTGTTCGTTTCTTCACCTGAGCACAGGGCCCATGGAGGCCAGAGGAATCGGATTAATCTGGAATCAGATCTGCTCAGTAGGGACCAGGAACTGAACTGATCATCTGTAAGAGTAGTACATGCTCTTAACCCTGAAGCCATCCTTCCAGTCTTAATGAATCTCTTGTTTTTACATTTTGAGTGGTCCCTTTTAGCTCTGGTGCAGGAGTAGGGGTTGGAAGTACTGGAGAACAGTATTTTAAACACTAGTTACAATCCACCTTAAAAATTTACTCACAAACCTTTTTTCTGATCTTTTATAGTAACCAGTGTTCCCTGCCAAATACAATTTTTAAAAATTTTATTTTCAGTTTACTCTTTGAGAATGTTACGTGTGTATGATCATTAAAATATGATCATATCTACTCCTCATTCCTTCCTTCCAACATCTCCTAAAATAGATCTCCTTGTCAAATCCCCCTCTTAACTTCACCCCTCCTCCTCCTCCTCTTCTACTTTCTCCTCCTCGTCTTCTTCACTAGCCCAGTTAGAGCTGTTCATCTGTGGTGGCATGTAGGTTCATCCACTAGAATCTGGGAAACTTACCATTGGCCATACCCATAAAGACGAATGAGTCTCTCTCTGCAGTTAGTGACAGTCTTAATGAAAGAGCAGTGTGTCACCCATTATTTGGAGACTTCATTTGACCTTGGAGCTGGTTGGTTCCACAGAGTTAATTAAGCAGAGAATGAACTGGCACTAAATGAGCTCAAAATATAGGAAACACGTTTTCTGAGGTGGGGAGAAATGCTGGCACATTTTTTTCATTATTGTAATAAAACAATCTTGGACCTAATTCTCTTTACTGTAAACCAGCAGCTTGCTCATCAGGTGTCCGAAGGAAGACTGCATCCCAGAAGACTAGCCCACCCTACTTCCGAAGGCCTACTCTGCCACATATCAAGAGGTTAAGCATTCTTGCAAATGCTTCACCCACAAGGCATTCAACTGCTGTCCTTTCCCCTCATTACCTTCGCCTATCACTTTCTAGTTTTCCCAACACCTCGGAAACATAAAAATATCACAGCATTCAAAAAAATTTCTCTTCTCACAAAACAATAATCACTTTGTAAACCCCAAGAGTTCTGCAATAGGTGTCTTTCTGGTCCTTTATTAATGCTGCTGGTATTTGTCTAGCCTTAAAAAATGTTTTGGCTCTATATCCTATTCATATTTTTGGGCTATAGCTTGCTAGAATTGTTGAGACAAGTAAAACATTTCCCTTTCAGCATTCATTACGACAAGAAAAAAAAAACCCTATTGTATGTCTTTTAAAGTGACTTGTGACTCATCTCCTTTTTTGGGATAGTTATAGCTTGAGATTTGGACAGTGGTATGCTTCTCAGTTGTGAAAGGGAATACAAGCACTCAGAGGATGAGAGGTGCCGGATGTGGGTTATTTTATTCAACACTTGCCACTACTTCAGGATTCAGGTCGCATGGGGCATAAACAGTCACAACTAAATGTTCCATCTGAGTAGACCGCTCGAGCTTAAAACTGACTGGTGATTCCAGGTGAGATGAACACCGAGAGAGAACTAGTGGCCAAGCTTGTACAGGAATTTTTTTTTAACCAACTTTTTGATATTTGAAAAGAAATAGAAATAGTTTCTTTTGTGATTATTAAGTAAATGCTTATATTTTAAAGTTTTAAAATAATTATATTCACAAGTAAAAAAAAAAAAAACAAAAACCAGATAGTCATTCACATTATCATAAGTCTTTTAGAAAGGACAGGGACAGCTAAGGAAGAAAACACAGACTATTTAGGATGCATATTACACTCGATCAATGAGTTGTATTAAGGGATGGCCTATATTTCAGCTATCTACTTTTCTATGTGTATATATACATGGCTTTATGTATTTATTTATCTGCCAATACAGGTTGGCTTTACCATATAGTCTGGCTTTTGAGTTTCTTTCTATGCACTGATAAATAAACTACATTTCTTTATCTTAAACATTTTAAATTGCATTTGTGTGTGTTTGAGTGTGCATGCGTGTGCATATATGCATGTATAATGTATATGTGCGTGTGCAAACGTGTGTGTTCCTGTGTGTGCACATATTCGTGTGTGTGTGTGTCTGTGCTCTCTCATGCCACCATGTGTGAGTAGAGGTCAGAAGACAACTGTGGGAGTCAGTTTTTTCCCTCTACTGTGTGGGTCCTTAGTTAAGCGCAGAACAGGCATGGAGGCAAGCACTGAGCCATCCTGCTGGACCTTTCTTCTTTCGTGAAAAAAATACTTCATGGAAACATTTTCATAGCAAATGAGTTATATATCATTTTGTTAGCAGCTTGATGGAAAGACTCAATGAGTGAGAAAGAACAACTTAAATATTTTGTTTTAAGCTTCTTGATCTATTACAATACAGGAAAGTGTCTAGGGAGAAAGGATTATAGACCCAAATGACGGAAACGTATCACAAGCCTTCCTGGGACCTTCGGCGTAGGCTCTCTGAGGACTTGCTCAGTGGTCTCAGGGCAGAGGTCTTGACAAATGTTAGCCTGGGTTTCTGGTCAGAAGAGCGTATGGAATGCTGGTGAAGATTTTTTTGGTTTGGAGTCAGGGTCTCAAATGTAGCCTCGGGTTGCCTGTACATGCTATTTGAAAAGAATATTTGAAAAGAATATTCATTTTGGAGGAGGAGGCTAGACCATGCTCACAGTCCCCTGAGAGGCAGGATGAAAGGTGTTCACCACCATGCCTGGCACTGGAGATACTTTTAAGTCATTAATTAATCAATTAACATTTTTAGTGCTGAGAATTGAACTTAGGACTTCTCACATGCTAGACAAGGATTCTACCAGTAAGCTAGTCTCAGAAAAATGAATTTTTTTCTCAATCATCAATAGTATAACTACAACTCCAAAGTATTGTTTATTTTCAGATTATTTTAACTTACATTTTTCTTTCTAATTTTCTACAAAACCCCAAAAGAGTGATTGTGTGGAGGTTATAGGTAGGTTATGTTTTAAATGGCGTGGTGTATCTAAATGAAGTCAATTTTTAAAAACCTTTCAAGCCAAATATAAGCTTGCTTTAAAAAATTTTTTATTGAATCCCACGTTGCTTGTGCAAATAAAAAGAAATTAGCTGATGTTATTGGAATCCAGTAGAAACTTACCTGTTGGAATTTTGAAAAAGAGCACAGGAAGCACACGAAGGACCATACATTTTAAGTACTGCTAAGGATAGGAAATCTGAACTGGTTGACATTTGACTCTGGATCCTGAGATTTTATTGAATACTTAATTGGAGTCATAGTACAAGTGCTAGATGGAGCTACCCCATGTGACTTCTGCCTCCTCACTGCACATGCTCATGTGGCCTTCCAGGTCCATCCAAGAGGGGGTATCTCATCTTTAAAAACATCATACTTAGTTTATGTATTTCTGAAACGAAGCTTACAATGCAGAGAGGGCAAAGCTCTTGGGAAAATAGTCTAAAAACTTTGAAATTACAGCCATTTTGGCTTGTGCAATTACACCGATCACATGATTCTGAAAGCCCGAGACTGAACCTAGGGACTAGAAATGATAGAATCATCCTGCAATTCATTGAACTGTTCAAGGCACGAGCAAAAGGTACCCCTCCCTACCTTGTTTCTGGTTAAAATTCTGTATGTTTAAACACAAAAAACATTTGAAATTTCAGTCACTATTATGTTTAGCTTTGATTAGTCACAGTAACTGTGGAAGAACCGAAAACACTAACACTGGATATTGGGTGAGTAACTTTCTCATGAAATTAATTTGTAACATGGAAAAGATTAAATATTCAAAGTTGTCTAATTGTATAATAAATTCAAGCAAACACATTACCAAATTCATTCTATGAAGCCACAGTCATCTAGATACCTAAACCTCACAAAGACCCAGAAAAAGAGAATTTCAGGCCAATCTCTCTTATGAACAATGATGCAAAAATACTCAACAAAATACTCGAAAACTGAATCCAAGAACACATCAAAGATATCATCCACTATGACCAAGCAGGCTTCATCCCAGGTATACAGGGGTGGTTCAATATATGGAAATCTGTCAATGTAATCCACCATATAAACAAACTGAAAGAAAAAAAAAAACACATGATAATCTCCTTAGATGCTGAAAAAGCATTTGACAAAATCCAACATTTGTTTGTTTAAAGTCCTGGAGAGATCAGAGATACAAGAACTTACCTAAACATAGTAAAGGCAATATACAGCACTCCTATAGCCAACATCAAACTAAACAGAGAGAAACTTAAATCAGTCCCACTGAAATCAGGGATAAGGCAAGGCTGCCCACTCTCTCCATATCTTTCAACATAGTTCTTGAAGTCCTTGCTAGAGTAATAAGACAATTAAAGGAGATCAAGGGGATTCAATTATCAAAAGAAAAAAGTCAAAGTATCACTATTTACAGATGATATGATAATATACATGAGTAACCCCAAAAATTCAAACAGGGAACTCCTTCAGCTGATAAACACCTTTAGAAAAGTGGCTGGATACAAAATTAACTCAAAAAAAAAAATCAGTAGCCCTCCTATATTCAAAAGACAAATAGGCTTGGAAAGAAATTAGAAAAACAACACCCTTCACAATAGCCACAAAGGACATAAAGTACCTTGGTGTAACTCTAACCAAACAAGTCAAAGACTTGTATGAAAAAACTTCCAGTCTGTGAAGAAAGAAATAGAAGATATCAGAAGATGGAAGGATCTCCCATGCTCATGGCTTGGCAGGATTAACATAGTAAAAATGACCATCTTACCAAAAGCAATTTACAGATTCAATGCAATTCCCATCAAATTACCAACACAATTCTTTGCAGACCTTGAAAGAAGAATTCTCAACTTCATATGGAAACCTAGAATTGCTAAAACAATCCTTTATAATAGAAGATCTTCTGGAGGTATCTCCATCCCTGATCTCAAGCTGTACTATAGAGCAACAGTAATTAAAATTGCATGGTACTGGCATAGAAACAGGCTGGTGGATCAATGGAATCGAATAGAAAACCCTCATATAAACCCACACCTATAGACACTTGATTTTTGACAAAGATGTCAAAACCATATAATGGAAAAAAGACAGCATCTTCAACAAATGGTGCTGGTCTAACTGGATATCCACATGTAGAAAAATGCAAATAGATCCATACTTATCACCCTGCACAAAACTAAAGTACAAGTGGATCAAAGACCTCAACATAAAACCAGACACATTAAACCTGTTAGAAGAAAAAGTGGGGAAGAACATTGAACTAATTAGCACAGGAGACAAGTTCCTGAACCAACAGCACAGGCTCTAAGAGCAACAATCAATAAATGGGACCTCATGAAACAGAAAAGCTTCTATAAAGCAAAGAACACTGTCATCAGAACAAATGACAGCCTACAGACTGGGAAAGGATCTTCATCAACCTTATATCTGACAAAGAGCTAATATCCAGAATATATAAAGAACTTAAGAAGTTAAACAACAAGAACTCAAGTAATTCAATTAAATACAGGGTACAGAGCTAAACAGAGAATTCTCAACAGAAGGATATCAAATGGCAGAGAAACACTTAAAGAAATGTTTAACATCCTTAGTCATCAGGGAAATGCAAATCAAAATGACCCTGAGATTTCACCTTACACCCATTAGAATGGCTAAGATGAAAAACTCAAGTGACAACACATGCTGGAGAGGTTGTGGAGAAAGGGGAACCCTCCTCCATTGCTGGTGGGAATGTAAACTGGTACAACCACTTTGGAAATTAATCTGGCGCTTTCTCAGATAATTAGGAATAGTGCGTCCTCAAGATCCAGCTATACCACTCCTAGGCATATACCCAAAATATACTCAAGTACATAACAAGGACATTTGCTCAACTATGTTTGGAGCAGCTTTATTTGTAATAGCCAGAATCTGGAAACAACCCAGATGTCCCTCAACTGAAGAATAAATACAGAAATTATGGTACATTTACACAATGGAATACTGCTCAGCAATTAAAAACAAGGAGATCATGAACTTTACAGGCAAATGGTGGGAACTAGAAAAGATCATCCTGAGTGAGGTATCCCAGAAACAGAAGGACACACATGGTATATACTCACCCTGAGTGGATGGGTGGGGCAGCCTTACCAGGCCACAGAGGAAGACAATGCAGCCAGTCCTGATGAGACCTGATAGGCTAGGGTCAGATAAAAGGGGAGGAGGACCTCCTCTATCAGTGGACTAGAGAAGGGGCATGGAAGGAGAAGAGGGAGGGAGGGCAGGGTTGCTAGTGGACGAGGGAGGGGGCTACAGCTGGGATACAAAGTGAATAAATTATAATATATAAAAATTTTTAAAAAAATAAAGAAGTAAACAACAACAACAACAAAAAAACCCACATGGGTTTATGTATAACATTATACAAATACAACTGTTCCTAACAACAACAAGAAAAACTAAGTTCCTTACATTTAAGCTAAGGTCATCATTCTTAGAAAATATGTCTGAAAATCTCTTGGAAAATGCATATGAAATTTTGCCATATATTCAAGAGTGAAATAATCAATCTTCTACATTTTCAGCATTCACAAAACCACACTAGAGGAAGTAGCACATTTCATGCATTTAAGTTGAATTCATACTGCTTTAAAAAAAGGTTATATTTTTTCTTTGTTTCTGTCTCCAGTTTTTTTGATCACTTGAAACGAATTTAGGTAAAGTCATGTGCACACACTGCTCATAAGATTATAATTACATCTGTTGGTTAAGACATAGCCATGATGGGAGTTAAAGAGAAAGTTAGAGGGTTTGTCTGTTGCAGATGGGTATAATTAATTACTAGATGGGTGATAACGATAATGACTTGAAGGCTGTATTACAGAAAGTCAATCCTGTGTCCCTATTACAGGAGAGTCACAGTAGGTAAGCATCAGGGATGTACTTAGGCTATGATTGATAGGTGTGTGCTCATTCAGTCAGTGTGATTTTGACATGACGGAATGCGAGGAAGTTGTGAGAAAAGTGTAAAGAAAAAGGGTTAGTCCTCCAGTTTCTTCATTATTATGCCTTCATGGAAGGGAGATGGTGGAGATGTTCATAGTACAGCGTACACCCTGATGCTGTGCATCTTCACATGGCTAGCCACAAAACCTGTACCCAGTGGAAACAGTAAGCACAGCTTTCCCACTGTCCTTGTGGTAGCCATCTAGACCACACTTGTTTTCTTCCTTATTTCCTTTTCATCATTTTACACTGCCCCCTACTTGCTCTGATATTTTATTTTATTTTATTTATTTTTATAAATATTTGTGGCTACATCCCTGATTTGAAGTTGATGGCAGCTTTGGCTTTCTAAGATTTAACCCTTGGCATCCTTAGGGGTCTTTGGCTTGTTGTCATGCGGAACATTCTTTGTTGCCATTTAGTCGCACCTAGTTTCAGTTTCAGTGAAGCTATAATTTGGATTTTCCCTAAAGGATGAACTAATGCCACATAACTAAGATAGCATTTCAGACCAGTTTAATGGCATGCTTAGAGGCATAAAACCTGGGAAAAAAGTTGTCCTACTGCTATTCTATGATGATATATTTTGATATCAAATGATCTTTAGAGAGTATATGTGGCTCAATGTGCAATTTGCTGGGTTGGGTTTTGATATAATCCACAGAGAGAGCCGTGGCTGTGGTAATGCTTAGCATTGTTGTCTGGCCATAGAAATCCTGTTTTAGCACTGCAAATCCATCATCGTCACTGCTGGAATACGGAATCTGCTGCCTCTCGTTATGTCCTTCATATCCTGCTCATGATCGTTTAGGTTGTTTTCTGTTCACCTTCCTCCCTTGCTACAGCACACATCAAAACCTTTAATTTCATTGAAAGGGTCATTTTGAAGGAATGTCAGGCTTGCATGCTCTGATTCATCTCTATCTACGAAGCTAGTCAGCAATTTGAGGGCCGAGCTAAACCTTCACGTGGATAGGACCCAACCCTCAAGACCTCTAAAATTGTATCTGGGAGGTGTTCTTTCAGCTGAAACGATCACACCTGATTCCTACTGAGAGAACTACTGGCCCATACAGCTTCACAGAAAGATTATGGAGATCGATTCCATACTATTTCTTGGGGGAGGTAATTATGCATCCCACCCCAACTGCTATGACTAGTTGCTGAGTGATCCTCAAATATCTAATACTATTTAGGGAAACTTCAACAGATCTTCCCATTCACTTTATGCTATCTCAAGACAAGCTGAAGACCACAGTCAGAATCCAAACATACCAGGGAGGAGAAACTTAAAATTTCAGAGCAAAAAAGCAGTTGAGAGCACTGTGACTGTTAAGACTGAAGAGGAGAAACAACTTGGATAGCTGTATCTTCCAGTATTGGATGGCGGAATAAGAAACTACGCACCTTCTGTGCTCTCAATGAAAATAATTAAAACCAACATGGCAGACATAAGTGACGAGCAAGGGACGGACCCATCGCTGTAACTACAGTGAAGATAAGTTGCAGCCATGAAGGTGATGATGTTATCTGCTGTCAGAGCGTGAGATGTTGGAAATACAAAGTGCATGAGTCATAGTTTCTGCCTTCAAGTAACTTTCAATCTAGTGAGGGAAATGCACAAAGATTGAGACAGACATACAGAGTACAAAGCAGCATTTATGGAATGTCTTATCTGACTTGCCCACTGGGATCTGAGCTTTTTGGGGACAAATCTATTTGACTCTCTGGTACCTCGTCTGTTCTTGGTGCCCACTAAACATTTGGCACACTCACTGGCTGATTTTAATGACTGATTTAAGTTTACTCTGGTTGTTATTTCTGTAGTAAAGAGAAGCCTAATGCGTAACAATATGGCACTGTGATGATTGTGCAACTGACAGAAACAGTGAAGACAAAAGGATGGTGGTGCATCTGAGAGGTATTTAAGGTATGAAATTTATGGGATTTTTTGTGACTGAAGTGATGTGGGTAAGGGTGGAACTGGCAAACTTGGTACGGTGAGAAGTTGGTGAGTCAGGGCAACAAACAGGATTTGGAAATATAGGGAGTGGAGATTTTGGAAGCTTCAGCAGAGAGAGTCTTGTACAGGGCATTTGACATTGAATAATAGTTTGTGCATAGACCACAATCATGTATCATCAGTGCATACTAGGGTGACACTTGTGTGGAGAGAGTCACCGTAGGTAAGTGTGCAAGCTAAAGAAAGAAGAGAAAAGAGGAAAGGTCTAGGAATGAAATGTTGAGGAGGTTGAAGCTGAACACCAAGAAGGAGGTGGCACCAAAAAAATGCCTCTGCTGTCAATGGGTGTTCCTACAAAATTTGGCACTGACACATGAGACAGGATTCATTCATGAAGAGATGGCTGGTATTAACTAGCAATACCATTGTTAATGGTGTCAAGGGTGAGAGGTAATTGGGAAAGGGGCTGATGTTGGGTGGACAGATAGTAATGAATTTGAAAAAAATCCTTCACAGAAAATATCAGAGAAGGGTAGTCTTGCCATATTTTTTAAAAAACACCAATAATTTCCAAAGCAGTGGCCGTGAGATATTCAGAAAAAAATTTGAGATGGATATATTGAACCATGTTACACTACTTTTAAAAAAGTGACATATTTATATTAATATGCATATTAGCACATTGTCTTCTTAACATTATTTTTTCTCTAGAGGGCTAGGTGTTTCTAAAATTTATAGCTTTCATTTCATTCTCCTTCTTCTAGGTTGGAATAAATGGAAATAGAAATTTGTTGTTGGAGGCTGCTAATTCATTCACATGGTCAACCTTGAATGCACGACTCCTCTGACATCTTATAATGATAGGGTGTCTCACTGGGAGGCTTCATGAGTTTCTAAGACTCTTGGTTAACTGGGAGCTTTTTGTACCAAACCAAACACAGACATAAACAAATCTGTGGAACTACACTCGTTTCTTTCTCTCCAATATATGTACAAGTGTTTTGGTTCTCCACTGGCAGCTCTCTGGTCTCCTGGGACATGTTTCTGGGCAAGAGCCAAACACAAGTTTAGTGCCCGGGGAAGAGGAACATTGTGAAATCAGGAAGACAGCAACCTTGCCGATCCAAGAGAGCAAGATGCTTTTATAGTTGGAGAGTGAGCCAAAGAAAAATACTTGAAAAGACCCGAGAGTTCTATCTCTCACTTGACTCTGATTTGCTTCAATTTCATTTCTGTGCAATCTTGGGCAATGAGTGTATCACCAAATGCAGACATCAGTTTGGGTGGAGCCATGGCTCACTATGGGGAAGCTCACTCATTTCCTTGACACTTGCTCTTGTTTTTCCATGAACATTGAGTGACCCCGAACATTTTTTTTTCCTAACATTGTAGCAACAAGGGACTTGAAAAAAAAAATGAAATTCATGAGACATCTATCTTTCTTGGCTCCTGAAAAGGCTGCTTTTAATTGCCCCCCCCAAAAGGTGAAATGATGTTACTGACCCCATTTCCCAGGAATGATAAATGGGTTGCTTCAGCAATAAATGCAAGAATAGATACTGGCGAAGAACACTTTTAGAGGCTGATTTTTTCCTTATATGTTTATTCTGAATTCAATCAATTAAAAACTGAACCAAGCTAGAGATTAACACAGCATTTGTTTTTCAAAGGCTGTGAAGATTTCAAATGCAGCACATTTCACCAAGGGCTTCTAACGAATTTTGAATCTCTCTCCCATCCCTAAGTTCCATGTAAACAAAGTATGTTTCTTGCATTGTACCATTAGCTATGCCAGATTATCAATTTTCTCTCGAACAATGTTTGGACGCTTTCCTTACAATTTTCCTGTAATATAATTATGATATTTTGAAGGAAATAAAAAGTCATTAGGAAATATTTTTTTTAAATTATTGGCAAAAATATCTGCTTAATTCTGGAAGGAATCAGGCTTTGAGCTCAAGAGACAAAAAATGGAAAAGAAAACTACAGTTTATACTTGACCATTTAGAGAAGGCTTTTTTGCTTCCTGGGTAAGCAAACATGCAACTTTCTATGGCTAAACATCACTAACTAAAACTTCTTTATGGAAGATGACAGTGATAGGAAGTATTGGAAAGGTTTCTGTTGTTGTTTTATACATTGATTTATACCCACACTAAGCTTTAAAACAGTCAAGAAGCTATGCTCCATACATTATGAAAGTTTCTTCATAAAAAATCCAAAGTATCTTGTTTAGAAATTCTGAACTGTCTTTGATTGGGACAATGCACGGAGAGGGCCCAAAACCCCAGCTCAGATGTAGCCTGTAGACTCAGTATCCAAGTGGGGTCCTTAGTAAGGGAAGCAGGGCCTTTCTCTGATATGAACTCAGTGACAGGCTCTTTAATCACCTCTCCCTGGGGGTTACAGCCTTGACAGGCCACAGAAGAAGACAATGCAACCAGTCCTGATGAGACCTGATAAGCTAGGGTCATATAGAAGGGGAGCAGTGGACTAGGGGAGGGGCATAGAGGGAGAAGAGGGAGGTAGGGTAGGATTTAGAGGAGACAAGGGAGGGGGCCAGGGTAGGGATACAAATTGAATAAATTGTAATAAATGATAATAAAAATTTAAGCGAAGTAAGTATAATAAACAGAAATCATCTTTGAATGCCTTTTCTAAGACTTAGAAGATTAAAATCAACTAAACATTTGGCAGTTTAAGTGACAAAATTAACAAGAACTAACGATACCTTTAAATTGTAGCTACCTCTGCTTTTTTTGAAGTGACACAAACTCATTTTTATGTGTCTGTTAATTAAAATATTTAAATAGTAAAAAAAATTCTGAACTAGATATGAAGTTTAAAAAAAGAATAATTTGTATGTCAGTTTATCTATCTGTCTATGAATCTATCATCCATCCTATTTAGCTCAACTAAGGTGCTTGTTTAAAAACTGTTGTTTCCACTCTCTTTACACTGTAGTCCTGTAAATGAAAGAAGTTCTAAGAACTCATGTGCTTTTCGCCATTGTATGTAGGAAATTAGCTGTGTGATCTTCACTTTGCTGAAAAAAAAAACAAAACCATAGATTACTATTTATAACCAAGGAGAAAATTGTTCTCATGTTCATTAGATGCTTAATTGTTTCACTGATCTAGGGTTCCTCTGAACATGGCTAATCCACAAATCATCAAATGTACCCAGTAGTCATAAAGATTTCTGCACATCTTCCTTGTACCTTTAAGCGAAGGATCCTGTGGTGTGAGCATGGGAGCTATGGTTCTGTCAAGTGTCCAGGTGAAAAATTACCCAAGTAAAGATAATTAGAAAAGTATAAATGAAATAAAATAAAGGGCATGAATTCATTTTGGGCAGATTCCTGTCATGTTTATGGTGGTATTCAGTGTTGCATAGTGTGAGACACATAAAGCGTACTGAAGAAGTGTCTGTGATACAGAATAGCAGACATAATCCCAGTATCCTCTCTGGGAGGACTCATTTGTTGGTATGATTTGAACTTCACTGGTATCCCTGTTATCCACTTGTTATTTTCTAACACAGTGTATATAGTCCTCCTTCTTGCTCACCATGCTTTAACATCTTCATGTAGTCTGGATAAATAGCATGCTCTTGAATGGAAAATTACCTACTCAGAAGGCTATCACCCAGTGTCTTTGGATTTTGCTAGGAAGATCTTTCTGTGCCAAATCAGTGTTTGCAGAGTTGGGTGGATAGTCACATAAATAACACTATAACTTGTATTTGTGTAATATCCATTGCTTAGGACTGAAATCCTTCTTTAGACCTTCTCTAGCAAGGACAATCTATTGAGTCCTCCAAAGGTGTGTATGTTGTTTTAGGGATGCCTTACACATGAGTCTCATGGATTGGACCACCAAGACTTTCATGGCAGTCATTCTTCCACCTGGCTGCTGGGGCCTCAGGGTGGCTGAAAAAGGTGTGTCCCAACAAGCAAAGGCATCTTCCTTTCAGACAGGTAATAGTTTGACACTTAGTTTATAACTAGGTGTTACCTTAGCTGGAGGGGTGAGACGGGGTGGGACAGGCCAAGGAAGGAGTGTCTTGGCAAAAAGTATGTGGTCGATGCCGAAAGCTCGTGACAGACTAACCTGAATCTCTGATGGGAGGATGGGAAGAATCTGACCCGACAGGTCAGAAATGACAGTCAGTAGAGAGTGAAACTGATGATTAGTATGCCAAAGAGAATTCTCCAAGGCTGGTTGATACAACCGTGGGGAAAACTGAACTTTGACCTAAAATCCAGTCACCAGACCACATCCTGTAGAGAGAAAATGTAGCATCCCCAAAGGTCTAATCAGTGATCTTGGGTGGGATGTGACTTGATGTATCACTATGTTGTCTGGGCAAGACTAATTGAAAGTATGTCCCCTGAGATATAGTTTTTTTTTTTTTCTTCTTCCATTGAACCTGAGATTCAAGGAGAAAAACTCCTGAAGTTATTAATTTCATTTTGAACAAATAAGTGGGAGAATACTTCCCAGTGAAGATAAATTTTCACAGACACCAAGCACAAAGAGCTTTTCTTGACCCGGCTTGCATTTCTCTGATGTTGCTTTCTAGCCCAGCTAGAATCACATAATATTACATAAAATTTCTCTTTGTTTGTGGCCTAATTTTGCATATTCTGAGAAGACAAGTATGAATCACAGGTATTCAGCAAATTAACAGGCTCCCGAGTACTTGCCAACTTCTGTAGTAACTTGAAAATTTCCCCGTTGGCTTCTAGCCAATGGGCCCTGTAGGCAGCATGAGATGTTGATCTTTGAACTTCAGGGATAGTAAATGCTTCAGTGTAGTAAAGAGAGTATGAAGGACAGCTCCTTTCCTTTCCTCTACAACTCCATCCTTTCCTCCGATGCAAATCTCAGTCAGTATTTTGACTGCCCGAACTCGCTAACCCCCTATTAAGGTTCTATGGCTAGTGAGGGTGCGATTAGTCATTTTTTTACTTGGGAAATCTCTGAGGAGACAATGTAGGGGAAGAAGACTTTGTTTCGGCTCATTGCTTTAGTCCACGGGCACTTAACCCCATGTTAACTTCCCCAGGTAGGGTGAGCCAGAAGGTAGTAGGGGGCTTGTGGTGAAGTGACTCACCTTGTGGTGGCTAGGAGAACAAGACACACCATGTAAAAGCATGACCCCAGTCGCACACCTCCTCCAGTCAGATCCATGTTCCAATAGTCTATTCAATCGCAAATCCATCAATGGTGAAGCCGCTGATTATGCCATCTCTCTCAACATCTAATCTCTTTCCCAAACCATCAGCATATAAATGAACCTTCAAACACATGAGCCTTTTGATGGCATACTTTAGGTCCAAATCCCAAGAGAGTTAACTTTCATTTTATGACAGTTTTTATTTTTTCTCTCAGGACTGAAATTTAGTAATATAAATGTTGAAGAGAATTTTTTCTTGAATGAAAAAAAGAAGCCCTGTTTTCAGTATAGGGTAAAATTAAAGACTATGTATAGCAAAGTATATTAGCCTAGTAACAATCCCATCAACTTCTTTTTTCTTCTTTCTTTCTTTCTTTCTTTCTTTCTTTCTTTCTTTCTTTCTTTCTTT
>NW_026587216.1:5389765-5400646 GCF_907164565.1 Psammomys obesus
TTTCTTTCTTTCTTTCTTTCTTTCTTTCTTTCTTTCTTTCTTTCTTTTTGTGTTTTTGAGACAGGGTTTCTCTGTGTAGCCTTGGCTGTTCTGGGCTTGCTTTGTAGACCAGGCTGGCCTTGAATACACAGAAATCAGCCTGCCTCTGCTTCATAGCAGTGTGCTGCCATGCCCAGCTGAAAACTCTATTTCTTAAGCATCTTCTAAGAACAAGAAATTGATTCCTTGTCATAGTGCTCCTGATAGATAATTTTTAATGTCACAAAAAAATCTAATTTTTAGACTCTTTGCCACTTTATATTCTCTTCCATGCTTGAAATTCTGTGATCTGATAGTGTACTCTTTGTTGTTCTTTTTTTTTTCCCCACAAACCACTCCACACCAATGATTTCCTTTTATTGTTATACTATTTCATGTGTACTATTACTCTTAATAATTTCTTGTTAATTGTTTCCTAGAATGTTATGGTATAAATTTACTAGCTACTAGAACGAGCTTGGGAAGCTTATCTTGAGCCATCAGTTTTTTTTGTTTTGTTTTGTTTTGTTTTGTTTTTTGTTTTCCTTAAGAGGAAAATGTATGGCTCTGAGGATTTCATGAAGAAACAGGTACTGCACTTGTTTGATGGTCTCCTTAACACAATACGTGGAGTTGAGGAATGCTTCGGCTATGGGAAGCTGGGAGTTATTTTAATTTTATTCAAGGCTGAGCACTTTATTTCCTGATATTTTTGTGTTGTCCTTAATCATGGCTTTGTTCCCTTTCCTTGCTTTCAGGCCAGATAAGCCTACATGTTGTTTTACATGGTGAGGGTGTTGATGGTGTGTGGAAAGAAAACAATCTGAATTTTGGGCAGATTATTTTTTTATGGGTCAGTACTTTTGTGACTATAACAGACCGTGACTGATTAAGACGAATGGTTGTTGGATCACTGCAAAGAGGAAGGTTTTGTTCAGCGAGCGTCTGTAGAGGGTAAGCACTCTGGGCTTTGAGAGCTGCGCAGCATTTGCAGCCATGGAGGACATATTCTATCTTTGCAAAATCAGGTCTAACTTTGGCAACTTCTTATACTGGACCATATGAGAGTCTTAAGTGGAGAAGAGCAGGGTTGGCGACATCATAATTAAAGACAAATTTAATAAGACAAAAGTGCTGTTTTCTTAGCTGAACAGGATGCTTGGTCTTGCCTTGAAATGTAGAGAAAAGCTGAATGTCTAAGTATACCCTTGACACAAGTGGTACCACTGGACCGTGGACTGGTAGAAAGTAAAACGATCTGAAGAGGAAAATGAGCTGACATCACTATTGAATTTCCTGACTTTAATAATTATCCTGTGGTTATGAAAAGTAATGCCTTCATTTTTAGGGGGTTCATAAAGGAACACGTTAGAGGAAAGGGTCTGATGTATGCAGGTGATTTTTTTTTATACCTAGGAAACTATATGCCCAGAAGTAGCAATGAATGAAACCTCACTTGCAACTGTTTTATAAGTATATTAAAATTTTAAAAGAATGAAAAAGAAAATGAGGAGGAGAAAAAGGAGAGAGGCTTCTTTTTGCAGCCTTGGGAAGGAATGTTAACCAGTAACCTGGCCTCCTCCAGCAAGTTGGTGAACTTCTAAACAAGAAATTCAAGGATTTACCTGGAAATAGCAGTTCTAAGCTTATGGAACCATGAGCCCTTTCCTCTTTCCTTGCTCTGCATCACAACTTTTTTCTTTTCCCCCACATTATCCTTTGTCTGCATCAGACTGGGAAGAGCTTGAGTTAATCAGTTCCCCTCCCTCAGCAAGTCCTTCTAATGCCTTGACCTAAGTCAGGAGAAATATGTGTAAAATTTCCCCAGGAATTGGGGAGCCTTCAGTAGTTTTTAAGCCAGAGAGTCTCTCCCTCTCTCTTTTGTAGTAAGCCAAAGTCTATAGATTATGTTTCAGCCTTCTCCCATCCTGGCTTAGTCTAGTCTCCCCCTTCTCACTGTCATGGGGAAACCCTTACATTCTGGTTTTGGTGAAGCCCAGTTTTGGGCAAAGGCGTGCAAGTTCAGTTCGCTGAACCACCAGGAACAACGCTGCCCAGTCAACAGTGCATAACGAGTTTCCCCCTTCTCAGGTATCAAATTAAAATGGACACATAATCCTATTTTCTCTGAGTTTCTTGCAAGAGTCGCACCAGGAGCGACAGGGAAAGGACACTGGTGGGCTGATAGAGAAAGAGAGAGCAAGCGAGCAATGGGATAGAGCCTTTTGTTTTAATGGAGCGTTTGTTTTTCCACGTGGGGCTTCATGCTCCTGGAGCATTAAGGGCATAACATTAAGGAGGCACGTCTCATATTTTCAACTCCCACCCAAAGAGCTACCTTTGATCTCATCTGGAGTTCATATTCGGGGAGTCTTGGGGAATAAAGGGCTTTTCTTGCTACTTCATAGCTGTAAAAGCATGTCTGATTCGGGAGCTTCATGTAAACGGCCTGTGAAGTTGAGGCTGCTTTGAAGGAGTCTGCTCAGCTGTAACATTCCTTCAGCAGGAGGAGGATGGTTTGGAAAATGTAGTTTTTTTTTTTTTTTTTTTTTTTTTTTCTTGGAAACAAAGATCCTCACCAGACTTGCCAAGCTGAAGGAGGTTAGAAGGATACTTTTGCCTTCGGGGTGTCCCATTGCAGCCGCTGGGTGCCAGTCCGGGCAGGCAACGTTTTAGTTGACACCTTCAGGACGAACAGACAGGGAGAAACTTGTAGTCATTTTTCTTGGCAGAAGCCACAACCCAGCCCAAGTTAATTATGTCTGAGTAGAAGAATAGTGTCTGGGCACCTGCAATTTTCAATTTGGTACCTTGTTTTCCTGTGCCAAGTGTTCTATCAAGCCTTTCACATGTATCTTCACAAAGTACCTTCCTGGTTTCATGTTAGACAATGGGAACACTGAGTTTATAAAAGGCTGTGTAATTGTCTCTGTTTACTGAGAACTTTGTATGTGCCAGGGCTGATTAAGTGCTGTGCATGCATCCTGTCATTTAATCTTCCCAACAACCCTGTGAGGGACGCAAATTTATTGCTCACAGTTAGCAGCGCAGAGAATGGGGCCTTACACAACGTCTTGCCCCAAATCATATGACTAAGTAACGTGGAACAGGAGTTTGAAATTAAGCCTAGCAGCCTGAAGGACGCAACGGTTTTGAAAAATTTCTGTCAGCAAGACACCCACCCACCCACCCCACACGCACATCCCTTTGAATTAGAGTGTGGCCAAGATTAGTCTTGATATCATAATCAAATTTTATTTAGGAGTATTTTCTGAGAAATGTAGTTTGTTGATGCTAAATACAGAACTTCTGCTCTCTGATTAGCTTTCTACATTTAATTGCAAACATTACTAATGTTGGGTGTTAGACCATGATGTCCCAAAGTATGGCACTGTGACATGCTCAGTACTTTTGAGTTGAGGAAACAGGAAGGAACTTAGAAGTACAAGGTTCATCCATCCTCCTCCTCTTCCCTTACTCCCTCCCTGAGGCAGCTGTAATAGCTTGGACCTGGACTACTTTCAAAAGCCCCTGTGTTAAAAGCTTTGTGTTGATACTGGAATGTGGTGATATCGTAGACAAACGGCACCTACTGGAGACTTTAGCACACTAAGAGTGTTAGAAAGTACTGTGAGATGTTAATCTCTCTTTTCCTCAGCCATCATGAAGTGGGGAGCTTCCTCCGCCACACACTCTCGCTGTGATGTGCTACCATACAAAAGAAATGGAGCAACCAAACCATGGGACGGAACCTGAAAAACTGCAAGACAACATAAACCTTTCTTCTTCTTAAGCTGACTGCCCTAAGCATTTGCTATGGCAACAAAAAACTGACAACAGAGCAGGCAACAAAAACCAGAACTTTCTTCTGCAGGGCATGTCATAGGATTAAAAACTTCTCTTTCCTAAAGCCATAGAACCTGACCATGTAACTCTTGGATCTCATATCTCTACTGAAAACTATCAGGTGGAGGTATTCCCCACCCCCACTGTTAAATGGGAGACAGGGTGATGCACAGAAAAGCTGAGGAGAATTTGACCAAATGGACTATATTGGAATTCACTCTCCTACTATGATTAGATCATCATCTTCTGTCCAAATGCATTTTAAGTCAAATCCAACCACACACAATATGGTTTTCTTCAGACCTCTGGGTTTCTATTTCTATGGTAGGGAAAATTATCGTTAAATACCTTTTTATACATTTCTATTGTTAGTCTGTCTCACGTAACGGAAGTGTCGGTCATGGCTCTTGTAAAGAGTGGGGAATACATCTTACCTTTAAATCACATGTTTTCCTTATAAAAGGCATGTCCCTCAGCATCCTCTCCCAGCTCTCCTCTTGTTTGCCTTTTGATCTGCCACTCTTAGAAAAAAAAAGTCAACAATTTCCAAATTTTGGTTTCCTATCTCATTTTTATTGCGCAACTTCTAAAAAAAATGGTGTGTATACATTGTACGTGAAACTGAATGACATAAGGGCATCGTCACATAAGTACATACTGTGTTTGAAGCATGCTCTCCGATAACCCCCACTCTCCCTTTCTCACCTTCCTCCTAGTGTCGTTTATTCTCCTAAGTGTTTCTTGCCTGTTTTCATGTTATGTGTGTATACACAGTCTATGTCTCTAGAATCTGGGATTCACATATGAGAGAAAGCGTGTGATATTTACTTTTCTGAGACTGGCTTAGTTAATTTATTATGACAATCTTCACTCACAAGTGTTTTCAAGTGACAGAATTTCATTTTTCTTTAGGTCTGAATGAAGTTTCTTTGTGTATGTACCACACCTTTGAATTGTTTCAAACCTACCCTAAATCAGCTCAAGGTGGCCACATCTCTTAGTCTTGCATTAGTGGGACTTTTTCTACTTTGGGCATTTTTGCTGAAATCTTATGTTTTGCTAAACAAAAGCTCAGTAAATATCCTGTTGTGTATTCTGTATGACTCTGGTTTGACACAGCACAGTCCCTGAGAACTACCATTTGCCAGAGAAAGAGCCACTAAGATGTTCCACAGCCAAAAAAATGGAGTGCCATATGATAATCATACCGTATAAACACACAGCTCTGGGGCTGCCTCCATCTTACCATCAACTCTGCCACTGCCCCACCCTGATCTAGTTCCTTTCTGAAATGCACATTTATTTGGTAAGTTCAGACTCCAAAGTTATATAGTTCATTTTTTCTTATTTTGCACATTAATTCTTTTGGACTACTTGCTTAGACCAATTACTAACATAGGATGTATTGAGACACCTCACTACAGTTGTGGATTACCTGTTTCTCTTTTGGTTTTTGTTTCCTCTGTTTTTAACATAGGTATTAAGCATACGCACATTCATGCCCCCTTGACTCTTTTATCACTATTAGGTATCTCTTCTCATATCTGATATTTCTTGTTTTGGTGTGTATGTTTTTTTGACAGTGGCTTTCTTATGCTTACCATCCATATGCATTTATCTCCCCTTTTACTTCTGTCCAAGTTTTGGTTTTTGAAGCAGGCTTCCTGAAAATGGCATACAGCTGGGGTTACCTTTGCATCAGAGTAAGTAGGTTTTCCATTTAGATTGAGTATTTATAGCAATAGCAATTGATCTGACTGTTGCTACAAGTCTGTTTCAATATTCCTTCTTTGCATTTGTTTTCTGTTAAGCCTGTGATTAAGCTTCTTATACCAACTTACTGGTAATAATTCTTTGCTTTATATTTTAACCATGGCAGCTAGATTTCTTCTTTTGAGGCTGGAGCTAATTACTCCCTCTAACAACCTTGCTGTTCTCTGAAGATCACCTACAAATCACCAGTGCATTCATTTATCTGCACATCGATTTTATTATATCCTATCTATCTACAGGATATGTACAATATCTGTTCATGATTACAGAACATGGCCCAATTCATCTGACATACTAATGTCCTCAAGAATATTTGTTGAGTGAATGAATTAAGGAACAAAATATGAAGCATTTACTTGAATGCTATTGCCTGAATCCTGAAGCTATCCTAGAATATGGGATGGACAATTTTGTCCAGAGTTTTGGTTTTAGAAGTATCAATAAACTTCCAAAAATATATAGTCTATTTCTTAAAGTCATTATGAAGACTATTTTGAGAAATATGTTTAGAGAGAAAAAAACAAAACCTTTGTGATATCTGGTGGAAAAAAATCTTCCAATGTAATAAAAATGTTGTAAATACCATCAAGTAGATGCTTTTTAGATGATATTTGTGAGCTTTAAACGTATATGAACAAATCAGTAGAGATTAGATGGGAAAGAATATTTTTAGAAGTGGTTAAATTCTTTAATGTGTAAGGCCAAACCATGATGTAAGAGTGCATGATCGGGCTTAGAGGCATGGAAGTGGTGCAGATCCCTGAAGGATTCAGGCCTATTTATATAGAGACCTCTCCAGACTGGAGCCAGCAGGGTCAGGAAATTGAGGCAGAGAGTCTCCTCTGTCCCCTCTTTTCCACTGCAGGAGTCCAAGGGAAATGCTTTGGCAGGATTTTAGAGACCGATGACTTGTCCAATCTAAATATAAAGTTACTCTTAGGAATGAACGGTAGTCCTCTGACTCTTGATACGATCCACAGAGAAAAGTAATTCATTTATTTTGTGAAGGGGTAAAATACTCATTAGCAATTTCCACAGTTAACACACTAGAACTCAAGTATACAAAATTATTCAGAAAAGAAAAAGAGAGAGAGCTAGAACGCTGCAGTGTGCTTGTCATCATGGTGTCCTGGGGGATGTTTATTGGAGGTAGGCAGGGAAGTTCCACAGTTTGCATAATTTAGTTTGGGAGCTGTTTGTACTGAGAGAACCTTGGCAAGCACTACCAACAATGGATTCTGAATTACATTTTTTTTTTTTTTTTTTAGCGAGAAACATATTACACGATAATGAGACTTCAGGATTAACGCTGTTATACCCAATTTTTGGTCACGTCTGTGCTGCAGATTTGGGTTTTGGTTCTTAGTCCTAGATCTGGAAAAACATGGCCATCAGTTACTATGCCTGTAAATCTGATCTAAGTAAGGGGACACATGTGAGTTCGAACATAAGCATAGATGCCTAATAAGCGCCTTTCCATGAATGGGATCACAGTTCTCACATAAGCTAGAGCCTATAGGTTATATTTACATGCTCATGGTTTTCTTCTACCAGGTGAGTAAACTTCAGACGTTATGTATCAGCTAGCCATTGCTGGAGGCACAAACTCGGAAGCTTCCAGGATAGCGTGCATTCGAATCGGATGGCTTAACTTTCGCTGTGAACACTCTGCGCTGCTCTATATAACTGGCATACACAAACAAGGCAGATTGTACCTGAAGAGACATCCTTAAGCATGCACATTTTACAGATGTTCTCAGGTATCACTTACAGGACAATACAGGCTGGCTGCATACACTGCAAGATCCGAGCTTTCCAGTTGAGAGGTCTCCGTGATGGTTTGTAGGTCTGTTTGAAGCCACAGAGATATGCTTACACATTAGGCTGTACTTCCAAACACGATTCTTCAAGATGGAGCATATCTCATGATCAAGCAGGTTTTGTTTTTTAGATTACAAGAGGCTAAGCAAGAAAGAGGACCCTGGGTAATAAAGGCAAATGGGACTGACATTGGAAGAGGGGAAAAAACAGGAAATAGGACAGGAGCCACAGAAGGTCTCTGAAAGACTCTACTTGTATCAACACAGTATATCAAAACAGATGCTGAGACTCATAACCAAACTTTGGGCAGAATGCAGGGAATCTTATGAAAGAAGGGGAAGATAGAAAGACCTGGAAGGAACAGGAGCTCCACAAGAAGAGCAACAGAACCAAAAAAAATCTGGGCCCAGGAGTCTTTTTTGAGACTGATACTCCAACCAAGGACCATGCATGGAGATAACCTAGAACCCCTGCAGAGATGTAGCCCATGGCAGCTCAGTATCCAAGTGAGTTACATAGTAATGGGAACAGGGACTGTCTCTGACATGAACTCAGTGGCTGGTTCTTTGATCACCTCCCCCTGAGGGGGAAGCAGCCTTACCAGGCCACAGAGGAAAACAATGTAACCAGTCCTGATGAGACCTGATGCACTAGGGTCAGAGGGAAGTTGAAGAGGCCCTCCCTTATTAGTGGACTTGGAGAGGGCCATGGGAGGAGATGAGGAAGGGAAGGTGGAGTTGGAAGGGAATGAAAGAGGGAGCTACAGCTGGGATACAAAGTGAATAAACTGTAATTAATATAAAAAATAAAAATTAAAATAAAAAGACTTAATTTTTTTGAGACAAGGGCTAATATAGCCAATGCTAGCCTCCATTTGGTATGCAGCCAAAGCTAAAGACTGACCTTGGTCTTCCTGCCTCCACTTTTTGAGTACTGGAACTACACGCATCCAGCACTGAAGATTGAACCCAGGGTATTGCAGGGGCTAAGCTGACACTCTACACTCTATTAATTGGAAGAAACCCCCAACTCCATTTTAAACATTTGTAGTCTTGAATTTTAGCTTTCCACCTTTATAATGGTCTTTGAGCATCATGTTCTTGTCCTTCAAATTTCTGCACAATGTTTTAAAGGGTGTCTTTGTTTTGAAGTTAGACAACTTGACTTTGTCAACGAGTGCCTTTACTTAGAAAGTTTTCTCACTTGTATCCAGGGGCTTCCATGGCTACCATCTATTGCATGATGTTATTTTTGTGGAGCCTGTTGGTATCTCTCAAGATGCTCAGTACCAGGAAGCACTTAATAAGCAAAAACTGTCCTTCCTACAGTTAAAGCAATAATTAGTGTACTACAATAAAGGCAATCTTCACTAGACATTTGTTCTAAGAGAGTGGTCAGGTCTGCTGATGTATTGGTAAATACTCAGCTTCATAGAAGACCAACTGTACTTCTGTGTATGTGCTATGCAAGGAAAGAAGCTATATGTAGTCAAACATTTAAATAGGTCTGTACTTTTAAAGCATAATAAAATGTGAGAGCAGAGTTAAATAAAGAACATTATGAAACCAGCCCCATTTTAATATCACATCAGCAATTAGATGGGATTATCCTAGAGTGATTTTCAAATGATTTACCTTATCACATAATCATGTGAACATGCAGTATCCAACTATTGATTTAGGAACAAAGCCTCCCTGAAGGAGTTTCAAAAACTGCTCCGTCCCAGCATGCCACTCTATATTTTACATCCGTGTCTGAGTCAGCAGAAATGTGTGTGGAATCCTATAAACCCTGATAACTCCCTTGCTAGTCCATGAAGTCAGAACCCACACGTGGGGGTGGGATGAATTACTTAGTCTATCCCGGGTCTGGAATGTATCATTACCACCGAATTCATTGCCTATGCAATCACCAGAGATGATGGTAACTCGGGAAGAGCCGGGGCACGAAACCGCAGTAAACTGATAGGAGTGTCTGAGGTGTTGCGGTGTGACCTCTGCATAAATGATTGTGTATTGTGAGCCGAGCAGCAGACCACCAACTTAGGGGCTGAACAATAAAACCATGTCTTTGCCATTAGCTGTGGTGGAAATCCACAACTCCTTACTTGCTTTTTAAAAACGATGTAAATGAGCACACACTCAGAGATCTCCTGGGTCATTGCAATAGTTTTGGGGGACAAGATAAAGGTGAAAGCTTCAGTGTGTCCTTGTTGAACACTTTTGCATAATTTTAGCACTCACATTTTGGATGAGAGACATTTCCTGTGCTCAGTGACCACTTGTGAGGAGTGGCGGCTACGTGGCCCGCATGTGACTCCATCTTGCACAGAGCATTGAGGCATGCCTTGTAGATGAAGTATTTATAGTTAATTGATATAGAAGTGTTGTTTGCTCTGAACTCTGAACAGGCTGCATATACAATGTCCTTTTTTTTTTTCTTTTTCACAATTCACGGCACAGAATTTTGCATAGAATAGGCACTCAATTAGTTGGTTGAACAAATGAGTGTATCACCATAGAAACGAACAGATAATGAAAATCTCTGAAAAGGCAGGTTAACTTTTTTTCTTTTTGTCTGTGAAACTGATGATTTCACAGCGGTGCAGTAGTCATATCAACTCTCAACACTGGCTTTCCACTACTCCATTCAACCAGATTAAACATTTACAGTCACAAATAAGGTATTGTGCTAGAAGACACACACACTGAATGAAGCAACTGACACCACTATCATAGTCTCTGTCTCGGTCTACTGAGGTCAGGGGTAGGATGAGGTTCTTGCACATTCCAGTGTTTAATTGGTTGCAAAGTTGGGCCCCATGGGTGGCTCCTCGGAGGAGCACTGTGAGCAAAGCGGTCTCCAGGTTTAGAGAAGACTTGCAATTTCCGAGCACTGGCTTTGAAAAGGGGTCCATACCTCAGCATGCTGGTGAGTCCTCAAGGATGTGGCATGCTTAAAGAATTAAGTGTGTTTGCCTAGGAATCTATTTTAAGGATTCCAAACGATTTTCATAAAAATGTACTCCCTCAAATGACATTATTTTTAAAGACCAAAGTGAGAGAATATTTTAAATTCATATTAACTTGCAGTAAGTTATCCCAAGGGGACTTAAAATTAATATTATTTTGGGCACAGGAGGGAAAATTAACATTGTGTACTATAAATATATCTAAATACCAATCCAATTCAATGGTGTGGGAGCATCAACTCCCCGAGAGAGTTTCAAAATCCCTGTTCTGGCCCTGAATGTTTAATTATGTCTTCAGAACTTTAGTTGGTAGAAAGTGTTTATTTGTCTGATGTCTTTCTTGAACTGGGAGTTTTCTGAATGTTAGGAGTAAAATCTATCTTTCGCCCATCCTCTATCTGTTAGTCTATCTATCTATCTATCTATCTATCTATCTATCTATCTATCTATCT
>NW_026587216.1:5400656-5415036 GCF_907164565.1 Psammomys obesus
TCTATCTATCTATCTATCTATCTATCTATCTATCTATCTATCTATCTATCTTCTATCAATCATCTGTCATCTAACTATGTACCTACCTACCTACCTACCTACATACCTAACTACTTTCTGTCTGTCTGTCTATCTCTCTGGTTGAGCACACTGCATATTTTCTGGTGCATCTTGGTAGTTCAATGATTGTCTGTTGAGGTAATGCAAAGTACAGTTCATGTTGGTTTTTACTTGTGAATCATTCTGTGAATCCTCTGGAATTAGTGATGTGCATTTGCCAAAAAAGAAGAAAATGTGAATGACGAGAGTTGTATCTTCCAGTGTGCTTCTGCTCACTGACTAAGCCTGTCCACAGGTTACCGTGTGCTTTCCTGTAATGCTTTTAGTTCCTCACACATTTTCCTCTCCCTCTGACTCATGTATTGTTACAGCCCTCACGTATTAATCATTTTGAAACCACAGTGCTCTGAATCATTGCTGAGTCCTGGGTTACAAGGAAATCCGTCCACTAGAAAATGAGAGCGCTTCTAGGAAACATCTTCTTGCCACATGCATATTTTGATAAGATTCCTGGCTGCCAACCTGGGCCCATGTAAAGCAAAGGCCTGGAATCAATCTTCAGTTCTCTAGGTAACTGTCAAGAGCGTTCTCTTTAGTGCTGACAGCTTCTCAACGCTACTGTACGTATGTGAAGATCAGGTTATCCAACAGCTCATAATTTTTATGAGCAAATCATGTAATATGTGATTGAAAAATGGGTTTGTAGATAGAAACAGTATAGTGGTCATTAAACTACTATCCTCTTTCCACTCCAGGTTCATTTGTACATCATTAGATGCTGAACGTCCAGGATTTGTTTGTAGACATAAAACACGGTTGTCAAAGCCTCTTAGGGTAGAAGCCTTCAATCTTCCTATCTAAGCATCTTAACATGGGTTCTGTTTGTTTTTATAAACATACTAGTAAAAGATTTGAAACAGTTTGGGCTCCGTGAGAGAAAACTGCACACTGAATAACTGAATGGACTGTGGGAAGGCTCTGTAGTGGGTGATTTATTGGCTGTGAAATCAAAGGCTGCATAATCTCAGTTGATTTTCTGTGTCACACTAGGCTGCCTCCAGATGAGGGATGCAACACGTTTCAGTCAGAGGGGAAACTTGGAGGCACTCAACACCCTTCTACATCATAGTTCACCGTCAGTGGCTCAGTACTTTTGTTTTTCAGAACAAATAATTGCTTCTTGATTTTTACTTTAATTTTAAAAAGCATGTGAAGTATGTGCCAATGTTTTTGGAGACACTTATGACTTCCTTTGTGAGCACAAAGCTCTGCAGGATTTCAACATCCTCTTGACCCAGTTTGGTTAAAAAAGCATATGATGCCAGAGTCCTGAAAAGAGGGTCTTGTAGTTTACGTTCAAGACGATAGTACAGTTTTGATGTGTTCCATGTAACTTCATCTCTCAAGTCTGGCTTTCGCTAGTCACTAGCTTCATGTTGTCCATACTGACTCAGAAAAGTGTTTTTTTTTTTTTTTTTTTTTTTTTTTTGTCTGAGTTGCAAGACATGACAATAGTCTGTACTTACTTTTTTTTTTTTTTCTGATAAAAGCAACTGTTTAAATAAGGCTCTTTGGCCTGGGGTCTGTGGCTCCCAAAAGTACATTTCTAGACTAGCGTAGAGACTCCTTTTTGGCTGGTCATGTGGCCATCTACCCCAAATCTGTTTCTATTAAAACTTTTTGCCACAACTGACACTCTCGGGTGGTTTTATGGATTGAGTTGTGTTCACTAAAATAATAACATGAAGTCCTAACTCTGGCACTTTTGGATATAATCGCTTTTGGAAATAAGGTCTTTGTAAATAAAATTCACAAGAGATGAGATCATTAAAGTAGACCCCAATTCAATGTGACCGGTATCCTCATAATCGGAAAAGACAGGCAGAGGACAGGAAAGACAAAACAGGACAGAGCGACAGAGGGAGAACAGGCTAATGCAACTGAGAGCCCCTAAGTTCCACTAGATGCTAGGAAGAACGGAACCAGGGAGGACCTGCCTTAGAACCTTTAGAAAGAGCACACCCCTTCTGATACCCAGACTTTAGACTTCTAACTGACAGAAATGTGGTAGAATCAACACCAAAGTCTGTGCCACACACTTTAGTACAGTAAGGAACAACAGTTATTAATGTTTATGCAAATTTCAGGATACAGCTGCCCTCATCTGTTTAGAGTCAGTACCAGAATAGGCAAGAAGAGACTCAGAGGGCATGGCCAGACGGATACCCTGGCTCAAGATGTCTAGCTGCCAGGGAAAAAATTTCTGTTGCGCTAAGTTTTTGCTGTGTAACATGTTGAAGCTGTGGAAGAGCAATACAGATGGAATTCTTTTTGAGATGATGAAATCGTGACATATCTTTTGTAGTTTCCCCAGCTTGTCTCTAGTCATTGTGCAATTGAATCTCCTCAAAGTGAGAAAGTAGTAATTTCTTAGCTTTGCCACTGGAGTTTATCTTCAAGCGTGAGTTAGGTAGCTTCCCACTGTGTGTTCCAGATACAGGGGCACACTGGCAACATTTCCAACACGGCCTGCCCTTTCATAGCCTTTCCTTGCTGTTAGGTCATGCAGAAGACAGGGATATTGCAAGGCCTGCATTGGTCATTGAGACCCTAGCTTTGGAGACTAATGCTATTCGCCTGTTTTTTTTTTTTTATTTACTGTTTTGGAGCATCTACCAAAACAGGATCCAAAGCCTTTCTGCTTCTAACAGTCCAACCTAAGCCTAAATTAATTTCTGTTACATCAAATTTACTGACATTAAATTGGACACAGTGTTTTATGAATTTGTTTAAAAAATTATATTTTCTGAGACTGACACTCAACCAAGGACCATCTACGGATATAACCTAGAACTTCTGCTCGGATGTAGCTCGTGGTAGCTCAGTAACCAAGTAGTTTCCCAAAGTAAGGGGAATAAGGACTATTTCTAACAGGATCTCAAGGGCAGGCCCTTTGACCTCCCCACTCCCCCAGGGGAGGAGCAGTCCTGTTAGACCACAGAGGAGGACTTTGCAGCCAGCCCTGAAGATACCTGATAAAACAGGGTCAAATGAAAGGGGAGGAGGTCCTATCAGTGGACTTGGAAAGGGGCAGGGAGGAGATGAAGGAGTGAGTGTGGGGTTGGGGAGGGAATGAGGGAGCAGGATACAGCTGGGACACAAAGTTAACAAAATGTAACTAATAAGAAAAATAAAATTAAAAAAATTATATTTAAATATATGTTCCATCTCTTGTCTGTGCTCATATATTTTCTGTTTTATTGGTAATTCACTATTGTCAGTATCATTACTTTTCTCTTTTCTCTGGTTAACTTTATTGCTGTTTAGTTTCTAGAGTTCTGTGTATTTAGTTTTTATGAAAAACTGATCACCAACCACTACACTTTTTGTGAATATTGGTTTGACTGTACAGCAAGTGTGCCCATTCAGTGTACATTTGCCTAAAGTTTTTTTCCTTTCCAATTTTTAAGACCTTAGTAATCTATCCCACACGTAGATGTATAATTTTCTTCCAGTGTTTCTACTTCCACTTGTTTTCTTCTTTTATCTAGTGGTTCTGTTGTTCTGGGCATCTGTTGTCAGCTTTTAGGTTGCTGACCTTTTGATATGAAGTTTGAGTTTTAATTAGATTTTATTTTATAATATTGCGCTGGATTATATATGACTGTATATGATTGTACTGGATTCCAACACATCAAAATGGTTCATTTGTCTTTTGCTCTGAAGCTACCACTATTGTTTTTTTTTAATATTCTAATACATGGAGTGTGTTTGGAAATGAGCCTGTATTCTATGTGTAAAGAACAGAGTCCTAAATACAAACACTATAAATCTGTATATTTGTTAATGTTTTCAAAGATATTTGAGTTGAATTTTCTCACTGGTTGTGGTACTGTCAGATCTTAAGTTTTATAAGATTTTGGTTTCAAATGTAAGTTGTGAGGCATGTGAATAACCATGGCTGTACCAATGCTTTAATGGATTTCACACTTCATTAATGTGAAACATCAACATTTTTTCTTTCCTAATTTACTATTTTTATCCTTAATTCTATTTTGTTTTTACATTTACTTTATCTACTATTTCTTGGTAGCTTTGAATAGCCTTTTGTCTTCCTTTACTTTTAATTTCCTTCTCTGTGTTGACTCATTGCATTTGGGTTTCTCAAAAGAGTATACTATAGTATTACCTGGACTGTGAGAATCTTTTCCTCTCAATCTGGATTGAGAATCTCTGATCCCCAAACCCCAAATCTAACTGCTCCAAAGTTTGAAACATTTTGAATGCTGATATGATGATTTCCACAGGTGGAAAATTCCACATTAAGAAGCTTTGCTTCAGGCATACAACTACTAATATCTCTTATAAAATGTCCTCCAAAGTGATAATCTAGAACCTCTGCACAGATGTAGCCTGTGGCAGCTCAGTCTCCAAGTGGGTTTCCTAGTAATGGAAACAAGGGCTGTCTCTGACATAAACTCAATCAGACTGACTCTTCGATCACCTCCCCCTGGAGGGGGAACAGCCTTACCAGGTCACAGAGGAGGAGGATGCAGCCAGTCCTGATGAGACCTGATAGGCTAGGGTCAGATGGAAGGAGAGGAGAACCTCCCCTATCAGTGGACTTGGGGAAGCAGAATGGGAAGAGAAGAGGGAGAGAGAGCAGGACTGGGAAGGGACAAAGGAGGGAGCTACAGCTGGGATACAAAGTTAATAAACTGTAATAAATTTAAAAAAAATTGTCCTCCAAAGCAAACTTACTAAGTGAATAAGAAACATAAGTGAACTTTAATTTCAGGTTTGGATTTTATTCCCAATATATCTCATTGTGTATCAATATCAATCATACCATACAATATAGATATATCAATATATCTCAGAGAGTCCTCATATCTAAAAATACTGGAAACTGGAAATAGTTCTGGTTCTAAGAACTTGGAATAAGTACATTCAACTGTGCATGAGCTTAACCCTGAGAGGGTGTGGTTAATACTGATATGCTTGGTTGTGTTTTTGCAGTCACATTTTGTGATTTCTTATTTGTGTGCTTCTTGCTATATTTTTTCCCTCAGGTACATACATACATACATATAAAACACATGTATAGTATATGATTTTTTTTGTACACTTTTCCCTCAAGCTGGCTTAAGAGCAAAATGTTCTAGCATGTTCTATTATTGTCAGCCTGGAGTATTTTCTTTCCACAAGCATGCTCAACCATGTAACAAAACTCAGAACCCACAGATGACCAGCACCTGACTTTCTCCTCCCATATGATTGGACTACCAGTTTCGGGTTTGTTTATCCTTCTCTGGTCTTTGTCACAATCCACTGGCTTCTTTCACTTTCCTTTCATGCTTTGTCACCCTCAATGTCCCACACAGGTTCGGAACAGGTGAAACTACAGGCTTCAGTTCTTCGGTGTTGATGATAGAATTCTCTGAGTGATAAAATACTTTAGACTGAAAACAGGCAAAAGACAATCTTTACGATTAAAGAGACTATGATTTCCATATTAGATTCCAGTGTATAATTTCTAAAACAATAAACATTAGGTAAATAAAGGGACAGAAAATTATGACTCCTCCTTAAAATATAACTTGATGACATATTAGACTCAAGTCATGAACACAAATTTCATGAAGAAACTGAAACAAAGATGTGGACTAAGTCAAGACATAATTTTCTAAGAAAAATGAAACCATCAATGAAGGAATAGACACTTTAGAAATTTGAAGCAGAAATTACAATAATGGATGAAAAATTATAAGGGAATTCAAAGGCAATAAGAAAGCAGCACTATTTGAAGATGAAAGATGGAATTGTTGAGTCAAGAATTACAAATTAGACTGAACAAAACGTGACAGAGATGAACAGACCCTTGGAGCACTTTCAAATTGACACTGTAGAAGTTCCTGCGGGCAATTAGAACAGGCAAAGAAATATTTTATAATTACTATAAATTTCCTAAATCTGACAGTGACATCAGTATAAAGATTCCAGGGTGTCTCATTGCCTGACTATGGAGGCAATATGGTCAGCTGTCTCAACCTCCTATTGCCTTCATGTCTCCACCACTATATATTGACCTATGAGCTAAATAAACCCTTCTCCCATAAGTTGCTTTTGCCATAGTATTTTATTGCGGCAACAGTAGAAGAAAGTAGAACATTTGATTATTTCTATAATGTCTTTTCCTGACACCTAAAAAATAAACAGCCAGGATGTCACTGCAAAGAACTGCACTTGTGAAAATAATATACTGGAATATATAAACATATACCTCTTTCCTTTAAGGAATACATTTGATGGCCATTAAATGCAGATCCATAAATTCAGTGTATACAGTTTTTTATACTAAGATATTTAGTAAATATCTTAATCAGGTTGTCATATGGTAGGTCAAAATAATTTTTATTAATGATCACTATTAGGTTTTTTACATTGTTAATGATTTAAAATTTTAACTTTTTTACTTCAAATGACATTCAGTAGTGAATAAAATGCACTATGGCAAATCAAGAGCAGTATCTTAATGAAAGCGGTTGTACATACCACTGTTAATTTAAAAAGTGTAACTGGTGGAAAAACTGCATGGAAAGAGTATTACTATAATTAGATATAGACACACATGACATTATCAATTAATATTTCTATCTCTCCAAATACTGAGATCATTTATGTATAATAAAAATGCACTTTCCTCTGTTTTGAGTTGTTGATTATCCAGTGGCAAGCAGTCAGCCATAAAAAACACAGACATGCAAGCAACTTTAGGACTCTGCAGGCTGTATTTATATATGTATTCATATATGTACATTTATGTGTACATACATGTAACAATAATATTAAAGCAAAAGAGGCCGTGAATTTGAGAGTGAGTCAGGGGAACATGAGAGGGGTGGCAGAGATGAGAGAATGATATAAACAGGGAATTCATATACGAAAATGACAAAAAGTTCTGGTACTATGTTGAATGGGATGTTGAAAATGAAATGCCTTTATCTTTTTTGATTTTTTATTTTAATTTTTATTAATTACACCTTATTCACTTTGTATCCCCCCCATAATCCCCTCTCTCCTCCCCTCCTAATTCCACCTTCCTCCCCCCTTCTCCATGCATGCCCCTCCCCAAGTCTGTTGATAGGGGAGGTCTTCTTCTCCTTCCTTCTGATCTTAGTCTATCATATCTCATCAGGAGTGGCTGCACTGTCATCTTCTGTGGCCTGGTAAGGCTGCTCCCCCCCTCAGGGGGAAGTGATCAAAGAGCAGGCCAATCAGTTCATGTCAGAGGCAGTCCCTCTTCCCATTACTATGGAACCCACTTGGACACTGAACTGCCATGGGCTACATCTGTGCAGGGGTTCTAGGTTATTTCTATGCATGGTACTTGGTTGGAGTATGAGTCTCTGGAAAGACCCCTGTGTTCAAATTTTCTGGTTCTGTTGCTTTCCTTGTGGAGTTCCTGTCCTCTCCAGATCTTACTATTTCCTACTTCTTTCATAAGATTCCATGCACTTTGTCTGACAATTGGCCATAAGTCTCAGCATCTGCCTTGACAGTCTGCAGGGCAGAGCCTTTCAGAGGCTCTCTGTGGCAGGTTCCTAACTTGTTTCCTGTATTCTTCTTCTTCTGATGTCCATCCTCTTTGCTTTTCTGGATAGGGATTGAGCATTTTAGGCAGAGTCCTCCCTCTTAATTAGTTTCTTTAGGTGTAAAGATTTTAGTAGGTTTATCCTATATTATATGTCTATATAGGTGAGTATATACCGTGTGTGTCTTTCTGCTTCTGGGAAATGCCTTTGTCTTTTACCAGATGTTTCAGAAAACATCTTCAAGTTTTCTCACTTAAGCACGTTGTTAGCTGTTGATTTGTCACACATCACTTATTTATGTTGAGGTACAATTTTTCTTACACAATTTATTGAAGGATTTTAAAACAAAGGTTTGTTAAAATTTTCAAAATCTGTATCTGCTTAGATTGTTTTGTCATTCAACCTGTTGGAATGCTGTATTATGTTTGTTCTTTTGCATATGCTGAGCTGTTTTTGCATGCTGGAATGAACTGCGTGTGATTGTGGTGTATAAAATTTATGATGTCTCATTGGATTCAGTTTGCTAGTTCTTGCTTGATAATTTTTTTGAGCTTATGTTCATCAAGAATGTTGGGTTTTAGTTTTCTTTTGTTGTTGTATTTTAATTAATTAATCAATCAATTTACTTTACAACCTGATCATAGGCTCCACCCTCTTCTCCTCCCAATCCCTTCTGATACATCTTTGATGTTTGTATCATTGTAATGCTTTCTTTGGAGGGTGAGTTTGGCAAAGTTCTCTCCTATTCAATGCACTGAAATAGTTTAAAAAATAATTGACATTATTCTTCTTTAAGTGTTTTGTAGGCTTAACCATCAAAGCCATTAGGTCCTGACCTTTACTATATTGTGTCCTCTTAGGATTTTTCTGTTTCCTTGTGGTTCAGTATTTATAGATTTTATGTATTCTGAAGCTTATCTGTTTGTTACAGGTGTTTTAGTAGGTTAGTGTATAGTTGTTTATAATGGTCTTTAATAATCCTTTTATGCCAAAAGATTAAATCTTAAATATTTGGTATAAGAGTACATTAGTTGTAATGGCTCTTTTTCAAGTCTAATTTTATTTTCTTGGACTCTTCTCCTTTATATTTGTTTAGCTAGTTGTTTGTTTATTTACTTCATTTTCCACCCCAAAGGCAATCTTATTTCATTGTTCTTTTGAATTTGTCTATTTTGCTCATTTCTGCTCTGATGTTTGCTATTTTATTCCTTCTACTAATGTTGCATTTGTTTTGTTTTGGCTTTTATTTATATCATAGTTGGTTTTTAAACTGTCAGCTTGACAGAGTCCAGAATCAGCTGGGAGATGGACTTCTGAGTATGTCTGTAGGGATTACCTTGATTACATTAAGTGCTGTTGGAAGGTCCATTTTTTTTTAATTTTAATTTATTCACTTTACATCCTGGTTGTAGCTCCCTCCCTCCTATCCTTCTGGTCCCACCTTCCCTTCTTGTTTCCCCTATTTCTCTCCGTTACTCCTCAAAGAAGGGAACACACCCTGCCCATCTATCCTAGCATTTCAAGTCTCGTCAGGATTGAGAGCATCTTCTTTCCCTGTGGGCTGGAGAGGTAGTACCAGGTGAAAGTGATTGAAAAGCAGGCAACAGAGTCCATGTCAGAGTCAGCCCCTGTTCTCTTTACTAAGGAACCCATCTGAGAACCAAGCTGGCCATTGGCTACATCTGTGTAGGGGGCCAAGGTCCAGGCCATCCATTGTCCTTGGTTGGTGCTTCAGTCTCCACAGGCTCCCTTGGGCCATAGTTTGTAGTCTCTGTTGGTCTTTTTGTAGAGCTCCTGTCTCCTCTGAGTCCACTTATCTTTCCCTCCTCTCTTCTACAAGACTCCCTGCTCTCCATCCAATGTTTGGTTGTGGGTTTGGGAATTTGTTTCCATCAGGAGCTGGGTGGAGTCACTCAGAAGACAGCTATGCTAGGCTCCTGTCTGCAAGCATAGCACAATATCATTAATCTTGTCAGGGGTTGGCTGTCTTCACAGGGTGAGTCTCAGGTTGGGCCAGGCATTGGTTAGACATTCTTGCAATCTCTGCTCTGTCTTTATCCCTGCACATCTTGCAGGCAGGGTAAATTTTGGGTCAACGTTTTTGTGGGTGGGTTGGTGTTCCCCTTCCTCCAATAGGAGTCATGTCTAGTTAAAGGGTGGCCTCTTCAGTCTGCATGACCCCTATTACTAAGCATCTCAGCTAGAGCCACCCTCATACTCTGTCATAGGTCTCCAGCTTGTCATAGAGAAGTTTCTGCCCAAGGTTTCTCTTCTCTCTGCAAACCCTCTGTCTTTCTGCCCCCTCTTTTTCCCACTTCTAATATTGACCCTCATTTCTCTCCACTCTCCCTCTCTTTCTCTTTCTCCCTCTTCAATCACTTCTGCTGTCTATTCTACTTGTAAAAGTTAAGCATCCTCTTTTGGGTCCTCCTTATTACTTATCTTCTTTGGGTCTGTGAATTGTAGTATGGTCATCCTGTACTATATGGCTAAAATCCACTTATAAGTGAGTACATACCATGTGTGTCTTTCTGGGTCTGGTTTACCTCACTCAGGATGATATTTTCTAGTTCTGCGTATTTGCCTGCAAATTCCATGATTTTCTTGTTTTTAATAGCTGAGCAGTATTCCATTGTGTAAATGTGCCACAGTTTCTTTATCTATTCTTCGTTGAGGGACATCTAAGTTTTTTCCAGATTCTAGCTGTTACAAATAAAGCTGCTATGAACATAGTTGAGCAAGTGTCCTTATTGTATGGTAGGACATCTTTTGAGTATATACCCAGGACTGGGATAGCTGAGTCTTGAGGTAGAGCTATTCCCAGTTTTCTGGGAAAGTACCAGATTGATTTCCAAATTGGTTGTACAAGTTTACATTCCCACCAGCAATGGAGGAGTGTTTCCCTTCCTCTACACCCATGTCAGCTTATGATGTCACTTAAGTTTTTGATCTTAGCCATTCTGACAGGTTAAGATGGAATCTCAGAGTTGTTTTGATTTGCATTTTCCTGATGACTGAGGACTTTGAGCATTTCTTTAAGTGCTTTTAAGCTATTTTATATTCTTTTGTTGGGAATTCTCTCTTTAGATCTGTGCCCCATTTTTTAATTGGGTTATTTTGTTTGTTGATGTTTAATTTTTTGTGTTCTTTATATATTTTGGATATTAACTCTTTGTCAAATGTAGGATTGGTGAAGATCTTTTCCCAATCTGTAGACTACCATTTCCTTCTATTGACAGTGTCCTTCGCTTTACAGAAGTTTTTTCAGTTTCAAGTGGTCTCATTGTTTAATTATTGATCTTAGGGCTTGAATGGTTTCTGTTCTGTTCAGAAAGTTGTCTTCTGGGTCAATGAGTTCAAAGCTGATTTCTACTTTCCCTTCCAGTAGATTTAGTGTTTCTAGTTTTATGTTGAGGTCTTTGATCCACTTGTACTTGAGTTTTGTGCAGGGTGATAAATATGTATCTGTTTGCATTTTTCTACATGTAGATATCCAGTTAGACCAGCACCATTTGTTGAAAATACTACTTTTTTCTATTGTATGCTTTTGGCTCTTTTGTAAAAAATCAGATGTCAATAGGGGTGTGGGTTTATTTCTATCGATTCCATTGATCAACCAGTCTATTACTATGTCAGTAATAGTTTTATCACTATTGCTCTGTGGTATAGCTTGAAGTCAAGAATGGCGATACCTCCAGGAGTTCTAGTATTGTTTAGGATTGTTTTAGCTATTTTGTTTTGTTGTTGTTTTTCTATGTGAAGTTTAGAATTGTTCTTTCAAAGTCTGTAAAAATTCCATTGGCATTTTTAAATTTTTTTAATATTTTTATTATTAGTTACATTTTATTAATTTATTATTTTATTATCCCAGCTATATCCTGCTCCCTCTTTCCCTCCCAACCCCACCCTCCCTTCCTCGTCTCCTCCCTGCCCCTTTCCAAGTCCACTGCTTGGGGAGTCCATTGGCATTTTTATGGGGATTTCATTGATTCTGTAGATAGCTTCTGGTAAATCACCCAGTTTTACTATGTTAATCCTACTGATCCCATGAGCATAGGGAGATCTTTCATCTTCTGATATCTCCTTCAGTTTCTTTCTTCAGAGACTTTCAGTACTTGTCATACAGGTCTTTGACTTGCTTGGTTAGAGTTACACCAAGATATTTTATATCATTTGTGGCTATTCTGAAGCGTGTATTTTCTCTAATTTGTATATAGAAGGGCTACTGATTTTTTTTTCAATTAATCTTGTATACATCTCTGGTGGAATTTTTGAGGTCACTTATGAATACTATCATATCATTTGTGAATAGAGATACTTAAATTTCTTCCTTTCTGCTTTACATCCCCTGGATCTCCTTTAGTTGTCTTATCGCTCTAGCTAGAACTTCCAGTACTATACTGAAAAGACAGAGAGAAAATGGACAGCCTTGTCTTGTCCTTGATTTTAGTGAGATTACTTTGAGTTTCTTGCCATTTACTTTGATGTTGGCTATCAGCTTGCTGTATGTAGTCTTTATTATTTTTTAGTTATGGTCTTATATCCCTGATCTCTCCAAGACTTTTATAATGAATGGGTGTTGTATTTTATCAAAGGCTTTTACTGCATCTAATGAGATGATCATCTGATCTTTTTCTTTCGGTTTGTTTATATGGTGGATTATATTGATGGATTTTCATATGTTGAACCTTCCCTGCATCCCTGGGATGAAGCCTACTTGATCATGGTGTATGATGTATTTGATATTTTCTTGGATTTGGTTTGATATTGAGTATTTTTGCAGTGATGTTGATGAGGGACATTGGGCTGAAATTCTTTTTCTTTGTTGAGTCTTTGTGTGGTTTATGTATCAGAATGAGTGTAACCTCATAGAAAGAGTTTGGCAATTTTCCTTCTGCTTCTATTGTGGAATAGTTTGAGGAGTATTGGTGTTAGTTTGAAACTTTGAAAGAACTCTGTGCTAAAAGCATAGGGCCCTGGGCTTTTTCTGATTGGAAGGCTTTTTAAAAAAATTATTTATTTACTATTAATTACAGTCTATTCACTTTATATCCCAACTATAGCCCCCTCCTTCATTCCCGCCCAATCCCACCCTCCCTCCCTCTTCTCTACCTATGGCCCTCTCCCAGTCCACTGATAGGGGAGGTCCTCCTCAGCTTCCATCTGATTCTAGTCTATCAGGCCTCATCAGGAGTGGTTATATTGTCTTCCTCTGTGGCCTGGTAAGGCTGCATGCCCCCACCCCCACCTGAGGGGGAGGTGATCAAAGAGCAGGCCAATCAGTTTATATCAGAGACAGTTCCTGTTCTCATTACTAGGGAACCAATTTGGACATTGAGCTGCCATGGGCTACATCTGTGCAGGGATTCTAGGTTATCTCCATGAATGGTTCTTGGTTGGAGTATTAGTCTCAGAAAAGATCCCTGTGCTTATTTTTTTTTTTTACTCTCCTTATGGGGCTCCTTTCTCCTTCAGATCTTTCTATTATACATCTAGATGTGGGTTAGATTATTAAGGTCTTAAAAATTGGAAAGGAAAAAAAAACATCAAGTAGGTGTACACTGAAGGGGCACATTTGCTGCACAATCAAACCAATATTAGCAAAAAGTGTAGTGGTTAGTTTTTTAAAAAAAACTAAATATATGGAACTCTAGAAGTTAAACAGCAATAAAGTAAACCAGATAAAAGAGAAAATTATAGCAGAAAAAAAAGTAGTGATATTGACAATAGTGACTTACCAATAAAACAGAAAATATATGTGGAGGGAGGGTTTTCTTTTCTGGTTTAATTTATTAGGTGTTCTGTAGGCCTCTTGTATGCTTGTAAGCCACTCCTTTAAATTAGGAAAATTTTCTGTTATGATTTTGTTGAAAATATTTTCTGGTCCTGATTGCTTCCTTCACTGTGGGCTTTTCTCTTGACTGGAAATCCCTGTCTCTGGTGTTGTGGTGTCCACAGTTCACCCTGGGAAGGTAATCGGGACATGCAGGCGTGTGGCTCTGGGCTGGTGACTGAGAGCCGGCTGGACCAGGGAACTGTTCTGGGGTTTAGCTGCGTGACCTAAACCTGATTGCTTGCCACACTGTGGGAGTTCCTCTCACTTAGGAAACACAGCCGCTGGTGTTTTAGGGCTCAGAGTTTGGTCTGTTGGTCACTGTGCAGTCACTGCTGTCCTGTTCCTCAGCCGGACATAGTGTCCTCCTGGTGCCACCATCTTGTATCCTCCCTGATTGGGAGGCTTTTGATGACTGCTTCTATTTCCTTAAGGGTTATAGGACTGTTTTACACTGTTCACGTGATCTTGATTTAACTTTGGTAGGTGAAATCTATCAAGAAAATCGTCCATTCCTTTAGATATCCCAATTTTGTGGAATACAAACTTTTGAAGTATGACCCAGTGATTCTTTGTATTTCTTCAATGTCTATTGTTATGTCTCCCTTTTAATCTTTGATTTTGTTAATTTGGATACTGTTTCTCTCTCTTTTACTTAGTTTGGTTAGTGTTGTCTATCTTGTTTATTTTTCTCAAAGAACCAGCTCTTGGTTCCAATGATTCTTTGAATTGTTCTCTTTGTTTCTAATTCATTGATTTCAGCCCTGAGTTTGATCATTTCCTGCCATCTACTCCTCTTGGGTGTGCTTTCTTCTTCTTCTTCTTCTTCTTCTTCTTCTTCTTCTTCTTCTTCTTCTTCTTCTTCTTCTTCTTCTTCTTCTTCTTCTTCTTC
>NW_026587216.1:5415046-5432391 GCF_907164565.1 Psammomys obesus
TCTTCTTCTTCTTCTTCTTCTTCTTCTTCTTCTTCTTCTTCTTCTTCCTTTTCTTCTTCTAAAGCTTTCAGGTGAGCTGTTAAGTTGCTAGTATGGGATCTCTCCAATTTCATTATGAAGGTACTTAGTGCTATGAACTTTCCTCTTAGCACTGCTTTCATGGTGTCCCATAAATTTGGTTATGTGTATCTTCATTTTCATTGAATTCTAGGAAGTCTTTAATTTCTTCCTTTATTTCTTTCCTGACCCAGTGGTCATTGAGCAGGAAGTTGTTCAGTTTCCATGAGTGTGTAGCATTTTTGTAATTTCTGTTGTTGTGGTGGTCTAGCTTTAATCTATGGTGATCTGATAAAGAACAATGGGTTGTTTTAATTTTCATCTATCTGTTGAGGTTTGCTTTGTGACCTAATATGGTGGATTTTGGAGAAGGCTCCATGTGGTGCTGAGATAAAATTATATTCTTTTGTGTTTTGTGTTTGAGTGAAAAGTTCTGTAGGCATCAATTAGGTTCATTTGATTCATGACTTATGTTAGTTTAATTATTTCATTATTTCACTATTTAGTTTCACTATTTAGTTTCAATGATCTGTCCGTTCATGAGAGTGGGGAGTTGAAGTCTCCTGCTATTAATGTGTGGGGATTGATGTATAATTTAATTTTTAATAGTGTTTCTTTTATAAATGAGGGTGCCCTTGTTTTGTGGGCATAGATGTTCAGGATTAAGATGTCCTCTTGGTGGATTTTTTTCTTTGATGAGAATGAAGTATTCTTCCCCATCTGTTTTGAATAATTTTGGTTGAAAATCTATTTTATTAGATATCAGAATGACTACTCCATCTTGTTTCTTAGGTATGTTTGCTTGGAAAACCTTTTTCTAGGCCTTTACTCTGAGGTAATGTTTATCTTTGTTGTTTAGGTGTGTTTCTTATATGCAGCAGAATGTTTAATCCTGTTTTTGCAATTGTTTTATTTGTCTGTGTCTTTTTATTGGAGAGCTGAGACCATTGATGTTGATTGATATTAGTGAAAAGCAACTATTAGTTCCTTTCATTGTGGTTTTGGTGGTGACAATATGTTTATGTGCTTGTCTTCTTTTGGTTTTGCTGTTGTGAAGATATCTATATCCTGTGTTTTCTTGGATATAGTTGATCTCATTGGGTTGGAATTTTTCCTTCTTGTATCTTCTGTAGGGCTGGGTTGGTGCATAGATATTGTTTAAATTTGATTTTGCCATGGAATATCATGCTTTCTCCCTCTATCTATGCTGATTGAAAACTTTGCTGGGTATATTAGTCTGGGCTGACATCTGTGTTCTCTTAGTGTCTGCATTACATCTTCCAGGCTCTTCTGGCTTTCATAGTCTCTGTTGAGAAGTCAGGTGTAGTTTTGATAGTTCTGCCTTTATATGTTACTTAGCCCTATTCTCTTGCTGCTTTTAATATTTTTTTCTTTGTTCTGTAAATTTAGTGTTTTGATTACTATGTGGCAGGAGGCATTTCTTTTCTGGTCTAGTCTATTTGGTGTTCTGTAAGCCTCGTATGTTTAAAGGCCTCTCTTTATTAAGGTTTGGGAATTTTCTTTTATGATTTTCTTGATAATATTATCTGGTTTTTGGAGCCTGGAATCTTATTTTTTGTCAATTCCTATTATTCTTAGATTTTTATCTTTTCATGGTGTCTTTGCTTTCATGGATGTTTTGTGCCAGAAGTTTTTATTTTTTTATTTTTTTTAATGTTTTCTTTGAGAGATGTATTGACTTTTTAAAATTGTATCTTTTACACCTGTGATTCTCTCCTCTATCTGTTGTATTCTGTTGGTGATACTTACGTGTGTGGTTTCTGTTCTCTTCTCTATGTTTTCTCTCTCCAGGATTTTTTTAGTTTGTGCTTTCTGTATTGGTTCTATTTCCATTTTCAGGTTTTGAACAGTTTTATTTATTTCCTTCACCTGTTTGATTGTATTTTCCATATGTCTTTGATGGTCTCCATTTGTTTCATTGTATTTTTCTGTATTTCTTTGATGAATTTATTAATTTTCTCTTTAAATGCCTCTAACAACTTTATAAACATAGATTAGGGTCATTTCCCTGTGTTTCAGCTGCATTAATCTATACAGTGTTTGGATGGGTAGTTCTGGTGGAGAACATGATGGAACATGGTGGAGCCATGTTGGCCTGTTTTTTGTTGATTGTGTTCTTATGCTGGCCTTTAGCCATTTGGTTGCCCATGATTTTGGCTGTTTGTTCCCCAAACCTGTTGGGTTTCTTGGGCCTTTGTGATCCAGTGAAGTCTTGCTAGTCTCCTCAAGATGGCTGGTAGAGATGAACTGAAGGATGGATTCACAGGTCTCTGAAGTTCAGAGTTGTTTTCAGGATGGTGAGAGAACACCAGTGGGTTCTGGCCTTTTGGAGTCAACCACAAGAGCACTGGTATTTCATAGTCTGCATCCTGGCATCCAGTCAGATTTGGCTGGACTCTGCCTACAGGAACTGGGATCCTGTATGCACCTATTTTCCAGCCAGTCTCCACAAGGGGACCAGTAGAGCTATGGATTGGAGGTTGGGATGCTGTCCCTGGTATTCAGGGTCTGATAAAGCGGTCTCTGATCTTTTGTCACTCAGATATAGTATATACCGGCTGCTGCCATCTTGGAAGTCCTGATTCTTATCTTTAGTTTAATTTCTTTATGACCAAAGAAGATGATATGATTTCAGTTTTTAAAATTTTGATGATTGTTTTGTGCGATAACATGTGATATATTTTGAATAACACTGTTTGTTCATGAAAATACTATTAATTATTTGACTATTGTATAAGATGTGCTATAAATGTTTGTTAGGTCCATTTGGTTTAAGGTATAGTTTAACTTTGCTGTTTCCTCATTGACTTTTTTTGGTTTGTGTGATTTATCCACTGTTGAAAGTAGGTATTCAAATCCCCAAAGATACTGAATTGAAATCTTTCTATCCTTTTAGATCTTACAATGTTTTTCAGAGTTGGGAGTGCATTTGTAATTGTTATCTCATTTCCTCTTGTTAAATTGAGCCACTTATTACATATTGACTTCCATTATTTCATTAATCAATTTTGACTTAAAGGCTTCTTTACCTCATTTAAGTGTAACTAGTCTAGCTGTCTTGTTTTCTATTTTTGTGGAATGCAATTTTCTCTCTTTTTATTTGCAGTCTATATGTTAAGTGAGTTTCTTGTGGGCTGGGTTACATTAAAAAAAACATTAAGTTACCCTACTTATTTTGATTAAGAAATCTGATTTTTGCATATAGGGTTAATAATATATATAATTTATCACTGTAATTTTCCTCATTGTTTTAAGATTATTTTGTATGTTCTCTGTATCTTACTATTTACCTTTATGTTTTGGTGTTTTCTGTAGAATAAGAATAAATTACTTAAAAAAATTATATATCTATTTTACCAGTGATTTTTATTCCTTTCTATGTTATCGTGATGGTAGCTATTCTATGTTTCTTCCAGATGTAGTACTCCTTTAAGCATTTTCCTATATGTCCATTTTGGTAATGTTTTCTCTGTTTTGCATATCTTAGGAAGTAATTATCCTTCATTTCTGAACACTTGTTTGTATATAATTTTCTCTTTTTTATTATTCTTAACTGACACATTCTTTTACAAAATTGAATATATCATTCAATTTCTTCTTAATCTGTATATTTACTGCCAAGAAATATTTTATTAGTTTAATAGTGGTTCTTCTGAAGGAACAGGAACATTTGTTATTTTCAGCATTTTCTTAAAAGTGCTTTTCACAAGTTGCCTATAGCATTTGTGGTGATTAGTGTTAAATTTCACTTGGCAGTATTTAGAATCAATTAGTACATGGGCCTCTGGTCCTGCCTGTGAGGGATTTGAATGTGAAATGTCCCTCCGTTGGTGACACTGCTTGAAAAAGTTGTAGAACCTTTAGAAGCAAAGCCTTTGCTATATCTAATAAGGTATTAAGGACAGGCGTTGAGGCTTTATAGCCTGACCTCATTTCCTGTTCACTTTCTGTTTCTGAGTGCCAACGAAATGTGATCAGCCAGGCTTTTGCTCTACCATTTTGGGAAATGGCAGCTAGTCATGTTATATCCACAGTTAAGAAGCAGAATAATGGTGAACATGGGTCTTCTAGCATAAATTAACATAATCCAGTGTTTTAGTTACTGTCTTGCTGCTGTGATGAGATATCCTTATAAAAGCAACGTAAGGGATAAAGGGGTGGCATTGGCTTATCCCAAAAGATGTAGTTCATTGTGGTGAAGACGATGTGTTAGCAATCAGGGAAGTCATGGCAGAAGCAGGAAGCTGCTTTCACAATCTCTGAAAATGATACCAGTGAGGGATAGTGTTTTTAAATGTATGAGCCTTTAGGGCATTTTATATTTGGACTGTAACAAGTATTTAGAGCCCCCTAGATCTACCTGGTCGTCAGTTCCTTCTGAATTCAGTTTGTTGAATAACTTTTTTGTCTTTTATCTTGTTATCCTCCTTGAATATTGATAATTATTTCCTTAATTGTTTATAATTCACATAGGCTATTGGAGGTACCCTGATGGTTGAGGTTGCAGGTCTTGCCTGGACTGGACAGCCAATAGGAGCCAATAGGTAGAAAGTTCTACCTCAGTGCTAAAGGTAGAACTTTCTTCCCCCCCCCCCACCCCGCGGATCCCCTGCTCTCTGCCTGACTTATCTGGAGAGTGTCTTTAGATGTATTCTTCTCCCCCAACCACACTTGAAGTGTACCCTCTGGCTAGCTCTCCCCACCCTGTGTTTATATGTTAATTAGGTACTGAGAGTCTATTCTTATGATAGGAGCCTGTTGTATAATGCAAATCAAGCATCCTTGCAGTGCCTAGTTCCAAACAATTATGTACACCTCTTCTTGCAGCCCCTCCACCTCCATTCCTCTAGGGGTATAACCTTTGTTCTCTGGAATTAAAGTTGAACTAGCCATCAGCTGTTCCCTGTGTCGTTCTGGTTCTCCCTAGCCATTCCAGGCTTGCTTCTCCTGCCCCTCCTGACTTAGAGGGCTACTAAGAAGCAGCCCCCAGGCAGGAGGAGAACTAATGATAGGCTTTGCTAATCATGTCTTTTTTCTTTTCCTTTCTGTCCATTCTTCTCTCTTCTTTCAAAAATTCATTTCTTCTTTTTTTGACTGTTATTTCAAAAAGACAGGTTAAATTCAGAAATTATTTCTCCTGTTCAATCTAGTCTGTTGTTAAAGCTTTTAGCTGCAATTTTTCTCACTCAACGAAATTTTCAGCTCCAAGGTTTTGATTGATTGTTTTTCATGATTTCTATCCTTTGTTGAATTTATCATCCAAATAATGATTTTTTTTCTCAATTTCAATGAATCATTTCTTTGTATTCTCCTCCATCTCACTGAGTTTCCTTAAGATCATTATTTTGAATTGCTTTTCAAAAATTTCACAGATTTAATTTAGTTTGGGGGAATTATTATTTTCAATTGTTACACTGATTTTCTTTTTAAAACTTCTTGTGTGTCCTTCAGTACATCTTGTACAACACTTACCTGTTTTACATACATGCATAACATACATGTTTTTATAGAAAAACTTTCATAAGGAGAGATGTTTTCCAGTAGATGGGTTGTAAAATTTGGTTGTTGGGGTATTTTGGCCTTAGTTACAAGGAAGCACAAAATATTAATCTCTGTGTAAACTCCCCAGATGTAGTTATCATCAGGAACCAATTGTCTCGTGGTTTACACTTTGGGTTTTATGGATGTGGTATGTGATTTTGCGTTCGATGAAGACTTCAGATGTGAATGATTTCGAGAACTTGGGGCAGGCTTGGCTTCAGGTGGTGGCAGTGGCAGTGCTGGCATACAGGTGGCAGACATTTTCAGGAGAAGGAACTACTGGCAATATGAGTGTTGATGCTAAGAGGACGGAGCATGAGGATATTTGTTCAGGCTACACTGGTTTGAGCTTTGTAGGGAGAGAGACCTCTTGTCAGTTATAAGAGAGGCACCGGGCTCAGTGAATGTGTTATCAGGCCCCTCAGCAACAATATCTTTTGTCATTTGGAGCCTTAATAATGGCAGTACCACAGACATGAAAAAATGAAGTATGTGTCTTTGGAACCCACAAGCATGAACCTTTGTGGGGGTAGAGTTTTCTGTCAATGGATGCAGAGTGCAGTGGTCATGACCTCTGTCTCTGTAGATTCAAGTGCTGCAAACACAAGAAGCTTGGTAGGAGACACAACCTGAATTTTACAGTGCTATACATGGATGGTGTTGGGTTGGGATGCATCAAACATAGGAGTTTACACCCTTAGATTGTACTGGTAAGTGAGTACCAGTCATTGTCGTGGTTGATAGCGTGGAATATATGTGGAATCAGGACACCAGGCTCCAAGGGCAAAAGCCTTAGTTTCTTAAGGATTGGGGCCTGCTGGTTTTTTGTTTGTTTGTTTGTTTGTTTGTTTGTTTTCTTCAGTGTGGACATGCTTCCATTCCATAGTGCAAGCCACTGCATGGGCTTGGATGTTAGGATTAATGGGAACCAGGTGGATCTAATTGTGTTCACAAGGTTGCAGTGCTTTGTACAAGTATACTTGAATACACACACAGAAGAGAGAAGAGAGAGCTAGGGGCTTTTGCTCCTTAAAGTAGTAATGGAGGGGCTCTAATTTTAAGGTAGAATGTTCTGGGGCTTAGAAAGAGCTGACCCCTTCTGAACTGCTCTGAAGCAGAGCTACTTGGAGGATTGTAGGCAGCTCCTTCCAATTGGCTCTATGCCTTTGTCCGTTGTGAAACTTTCCTGTGTCTAGGATTTCTGCCATCTATAGCAATGCGGTTTGAGGACTCTTCCATTTACTGTTTATCTGAAATCCAGAGTCCGTAGTCCCCCTGACCCAAGGCTGGAGAGTTAGGGTTCTACTTGCCATGCCATGTCTTTGTTCCTAGTAGGATTCCTAGTCTCCATGGCTGAGTTTCAGCACACTCCCCCAACCATCATCTTCAAAGGTGATCACTCATGTTTTTTACAGTTCTTTGTAGAGAAAGTAGTGGCTGGGTACTTCTACTCCACCATCTTAGATTCTCTTTTCTCTATGTTGCTTTTATACCATCCCTTTGGAAGCTGTGTAGTTGTCAATCCCCTTCTCTTTCAGAAAAGGGCCAATAAATAGATTCTCTTTTCTCTATGTTGCTTTTATACCATCCCTTTGGAAACTGTGTAGTTGTCAATCCCCTTCTCTTTCTTTCAGAAAAGGGCCAATAAATAAGCTTGACATTCCACTTTTTGGGCAGCAGGATGAGGTGAGATGGCAAGGGTAGGCTAGGAGAGTGCAAGCTGCCTGGTTGTAATCTTTTTTCCAGTGACTGAGCGGTGGTTGAGTGCCAGAGTCGAGGGAGGAGATTCTTGAGTCTGTGCCACATTCTTCAATCTAGCTGTACCAATAACAAAATGACAGTTGGATGACCATCTGACTCTGTTGTTGCTTCCTGAAATAGAAATCGAGTAAAATTTCAGCAGAGAACTTGATTTTCTGTTTCTCAAACCGACCTTAAAGTCTGGGGATGTATTTGTTTATTCTTAGGAAATAACATTGTAGTTACCCTAGTCTTTTCAAAGGACTTTTATACTTTACTAGTTTCAGAATGCACATTTTGGTAGGAAGACCAAAGAAGAAATATATCTCTGTTATAGTTCAGGTATGCTGGAACCAAATAACATAATGGTTAATGTGGAATGTCACTATGGAATCAGCTAAAATTTATCCCATTTCAAGCTTTCGCTCTTGCCTTAGTGTGTATGACTGATGTGATTTTCCTTATATATGTCCAGCACATAAGCATATTGTTGGGATGAGAAAGGCAAAACAATAGTGTGATGTAGAAGACTTCAGTAAGTAAATGCTAATTTGTTATTATTGCAAAGATTTGGCAGTATATTTCACAAAGAAACATCTAAACTCTTCCCAACTTCTCTCTTTCCTCTGGCTTGCCTTCTTTGCTCAGTAAACTTACCTGTTCAGGACACAGAGTCTCAAGACCTGAGCCTTGCTTAGATGAGACAATGTAGAGGTATATCAAAACAACATGGTTAGGGGAGAATGACTCCAGGATTAATGTTTTCCTCATATAGTATGCAACTGCTAGTTTTTCATCCAGGCATGTGTTGAGTGTTTGCTTGTAGTCAGAAGGGTTGTAGTGCAATGGGTAAACATTTGTATGATTTTGATGAGGTATCATATGATAGTGAGAACAATGAGTAGGTCGCAGTCATTTATTTCTAGAATCCTTGGAACTGACAAATTAGTTGAAGTTGAAAAAAAAAACTAGAAGTTATTCAGATGGATAGAAAAAGGTTTAAGTTCAAAATAGTGAGTTCTTTGACACTTTCACAGACTTGAGAATTAGGAAGATTAGATAATGATCACTTATTTTTCCCTTATTTTACTGAATATATATGTATATATAAAACTTAGGCTTACTAACTAGCAAAACAAATAATTTGAATGTTTGCAAGTGCTAATGCACAGCTACAAAAGGTATGCAGGATTTTCAGCCCTGTTTATTGTATATGGAATTCAAGCTACAGTTGTTATATATAATCTGGGTTTTAGTAAACAGTATATTCAGTTTGCATCAGTAGTTTCTTTTATTTCATTAATCTATTAACTAATTAATTAATTAATTAATCAACTTTACATTCTGCTAGGAAGTTTCCTTCTATCCACTCCTCCCCTCCCCTCCTCTCCTCCCAGTTCTTCCCTCCCCCTGTGCCTCCTCCCTTTCTTCTCAGAGACTTCCCATAGGTATAACCCCACCTAGGCATATCAGGTAGGACGAGGTCCATTTTCTTCTACTGAGTGTAGACAAGGCAGCCCAGTTGGGAGAAAGGGATCCAAAGGTTAACAGCAGATTCAGAGGCAGCCCTTGCGCCTATGGATACTCTTTAGTTGGTGGTTCAGTCTCTGTGGGTCCCTATGGATTCAGGGTAGTTGATTTTTACAGGTTTTCTTGTGGTTTCCTTGACCTCTCTGGCTCTTTTAATCCTTCTCATTCTCTTTCATAAGATTTCCTGAGCCCTGCCTAATGTCTAGCTCTGGATCTCCGCATGTGCTTTCATCGGCTGCCGTGTGAAGTCGCTCAGATGGCAGTTAATTCTGGCCTTCTGTCTGCAAGAATAGCAGGCTATTTTTGGTAGTGTCAGTGGTGAGCTCTCTCTCATGACACACAACTCAAGTTAAGCCAGTCCTTGATGGACTGGGTTGAAGGTTTTGTGTGTGAGTTGGTGTCCCTGTATCAGTAGTTCCATTGAGTTTACTTTGTTATTCTTTTCTTTTACGACTCCTGTACTCTGAAATGCTGTGAAAATATCTTAATTATGTACATTTATTCTTGGGTCCTCCTGGGCGTTCTATACAGCAGACGCACGGCGGTCAGCAAATAAATACATGCTACGCGAAAACAAGCATCTCATACAAAGATATGGTTTGGATAGATGGAGCGGAGCAGTTCATATGTCTGCGCGCTTTAGAGCTTTTCCATTTTTTCTTTTCCATCTACCCGGTGCAGGACACTTAGTGTTGCTACCTGGCTGACAGCCTAGGCTCACCTTACCTCCTACCTCCCCCAGGTGGTGAGGGTAGGTGGACATGCTTCTTGGATGATGAAGGGAAGGGGGTGCTATGCAACCCTCTCTTCTTCTTTCTTTATATATTCTCCCTGTCACTCACATTCTAATTTCTAGGGATCTGCAGTAGCATCTTCCATAAGGTAGCCCTCCAGGAAGCAAACCCCCTCACACTTGGTGCAAATGGTCATTGCACATCTGCTCCATCTCTACAAACTTTGCACTTTCTAAGAGAAACTTTACGCCATGTTGTGGTTAGCTCACACTGTCCCTGTAATAGTGTGCTTTAGTAGAATTATGATGAAAATGGTTATGAGTGATCTCTGAAAGTTGCTACTACCTCAAAAAAGAGCTTTGGTGTATTTTTAAAAATGGAGATTTGAATCTTACTGCCCTCAAATTGTCAAGCAGAAGTCCAAACTTGTTCTGTTACTAGAGAAAGGATTTACCGGATAACATTGAGGTATGCCAGACAACTTCTGTCATCATGTGCACTCATTTCCAGCTGCTTTCTGCACTGACTGATCCCCCAAAGTGAAGCCCTTCTCCAGAAATTTCCTTCTTTCAAAGAAATGAGACTCAAAGTGTAGCCAGTCCTGTACTTCACTGTTGCTATGAGTACACCCTCTACTGATTTGTCAGTGTTGCCAAAGGCCTGGCCCTTTGCTATATTTGGGCAACCCTAGTTGGTTATGTTAACTTCAGGGTTCCATGACAGGTACTTCCTGCAGTGGCTTCCTGTTTAAATTCTTTTTTGCCCTATCAGGTCCCCTTCATCCATTTGGTGCGTACTGTTCCCCGAGACTCCTTGATTTCTTTTTCTGGGTGTATTTTTCTATACATCATGATATGCAGGAAATAAGAATTAGAGAATAGCTTGAAATCACACAAGTAGTTAAAAAGAAACCGAGAAGAGAAAGATATCTTTACTTTAAAATGATTTGTAACGTGTTTCATAGATTCATAAATATCGAATGTACTCTTTAATATTATTGTTTTCTAGCTCTGTATTAACTGATTTTGACTGTCTTCCTATTCTTCTTCAGAAAAATATACCTCAGTTAAATGTACAGATGAAATAGCAGATTTTATCAAATACTGCCATTGAACTTCTGGACTTTACTTCCCTTTACCCATCTCTGTTATTTATTTGTGAAAATTCCATAGCAGTGGAATTAAATCTTTTTAAAATTCACAATTTGGCTCTTAAGTCACACTTCTTCAACAGGTAATACTGATCTCTCATTCAGTTGCAGGTACAGTGTCAGAGACTACAGGTAAAACCACAAATAAGATGACTCTGTTCTCAAGCCATTGACATCCACTTGGTGTTTGTCAGGGCTGAGACAGAAGCTGAAGTCAGATGGGGAGGTGAAGGCACAGAGGGTTGAACAGTTCAGCTGTCATGTGGGAGGTTGGGAGCAGTACCCATGAGCTGTAAAAGCACGTACCAGAGAAAAACAGCCTAGGTGAAATAGTTCCCCAAATGATACTAAAGAGAACAGTAATTACAGGAAGCATGGGCAGTTAACAGTCTATGGAGATTAGCTGAAACAGAGCACTAGAGCCATGGATAAGTCTATCTTGGATTTTCCAGTCCCAATCTGCTCCCTAGATAACTACAGACGCACAGAGACAGAAAGCTACAGTCAGAACTTGCTAAACACTACCCTGGTGAAAGCCTCAGGTTGCAGGGCTATGAGCTGAGATGTGGTAGTAGTTTCAGTAGTTATTTTTCAGGGTGGTTTGTTACACAGTAACGAGTAAGACAAACACCCGAGTTAATTATTATTCATCCAAGCAGAAGTCCCTTTGCAAACCAAGTTCCCAGTACCATTCGTCTAGAAAATCTGTTTTACAGGATGTGTTCTTATACTGTTCGAGCTGCCCAAGGTGTTGGGACAAGAGGCTCTTGCCTCCGGTGGTCCTTTCCCGATATCATCCACATTTCAGCAAATACTCACTGGCCTGAAACACTTTGGGGCAGGGAGAGATATTCAGGAGAGAGCCCAATTCCAAATGGAAAGTTTTCCTTTTGGTTTTATTTGAACAGAGCTTGCTTCGTTCCAGCCAGAACTGCCATAGCCAAATAGAACTGTCTTTGAATGATTAAAGTACTATATTAATGCCAGCAAAGTGACTCTCTGGAGAAAAACAAAAAAACAAAAACCAAAAACAATGACAACAACAGCAACGAAGACAGCGACAAAACTCCTTCTATGTTGAAACTTGGTTTGCAGGAGAAAACAACCTTTAGAAACACCTCTAGTTCTGTCTGTGCTTGGAAGTAACAAAGGATGTAAAAGGAAGAGCCCAGGATGGCTTGGGTAGAGGGACCAGTCTGTATCAGGGCAGGAACAATTGGGCTATGTGCTAAAGAGACTGCCTCCTGCATCTAAATAACTTGATGGTTTTAAAGGATGTCAGGGGCAGGTGATAGTGGCTGTATGAGCCTATCACCTTTTGGGGAGGAACAGTTTAAAAAGCCATCTAACTACCTACGCTCAGAATATAAATTGTCTTCAACATATTTTGTAATAATGAAGGGCAAGTTTCTCCCTCTAAGGGAAAGTCTTCCCTCTGACAAGGTGGCTCTCCAGAGCCTTGTTACACAACAGATTACAGAATCTACACTTGCTTTGGAAATCTGCAGCAGTTTGTGCTGAATTGACCCTCCCAAAGCCTGGAGTATTTGGCAGACAGAATGAGATATAAAAGGCAAAACAGAGTTCAGCTATTTATTTCTTTATTAACTAAATGTAACCTACACAGACTCCAAATGATGACTCAAAAGCCACAATCTAGTTTTGCTTAGCAAACATTTGATGAAATAGTTGATCATAAGAGAGTACTTCCCATTACATCATTGAAACTTGAGACAAATTTGAAGGAGTAAGGGGCTCTTATCCCTCCTAAGCCTTAATATTAAACAACTTTCTTATCTAGTTCTATTTATATGCTGAAGCAGTTACATTTCTCTGGGAATAAAACTTTTAATGTGTTATGAACTTTATTCAGGGAAATTTGACTTAAATTTTTTTTTCCCAGTGTCCTTGATAACCTTGGCCATTTTCCTTCTAACGCCCACCTGCTAGCAAATCTTTAATGAACTCATAGGTTTGCCTTCATTCCTCCTACAGCTTGGCGGCCATAAGGGATACCACTGCAGGAACGGTGCTTCTGGAAGTGTGCAGAGCTCGTGTCTTCACATCTTTGACCCGTTCTTGCTCCGCACACTCTCATTGTTCATAAGCACAAGGCAATCACCTGCTGCCTTCTTTCTTTTTATCAAACAACTCCAAACCTGGAGAGACAACAGAAACCATAATAGGTGTTTGTCAAAGGATATGGAGTGTAGGAAACTGATTACAGAAAAAAAAAAATAAAAAAATAAAAATTAAACAACAGCAGCCACCACCACAAAAATCCCAAACAGAATGGGGAACTTGGAGACAGCCCGGTAAAGTGCCTACAAGAAATATTTAATCTCCCTTAAAGCTAGGGAGAGTAAAGAAAAGCTGGGGGTATTAATGAAGCTTGGTGACATGGGCTCTGCAGAGCTCAGGCCCCTGTGGAGAGATTGTGGTCCGGGAGCTGCCGTAGTTTTGAAGGATCCAATGAGGCTGAGGGAAATGCCCTAGGGAGATGATGAAGAAGTCTGGGGACTTGTATTGGCTTAACTGCGATGCCGTCGTGGTGAGAGCACAGTGTAAAAAGGGCCACTTGGAAAGGCAGTAGCATGATAATTGGAACAATATCCCCGTTCTCTCAAAAACACTGAACTTTGATACAAAGCCTTATAAACGCTGACCTAGGTGAGCTGTAGATAGTCAGGAGTTTCAGAAAAAAAGTTTAGCATACTATGAATCTCCATTCAGATTTCACCTTCGAGGCCATGCCTCTGCTGCTCAGCACCTCAGCTTTTAAAGGCTCATAACTTCACTGCGCCTGGAAATTGTCCTTGAGTAGAGGAAATGGCCTTTCTCCAGACCCTGGCCTTGCTCAGAGTCAATGTCTGGGGTCTAAAACTCTGAACACATATTTTACTTTCAGAAAACTCTGGGGAGCCACCCTGACACCCTTAAGACTGCCTGAGGTCTCAGTTGAAGGCATACTGAATGCCAGTTCATCCTCTGTCTTCTCACCATCCCTCCACACGTCCTTTCAGGTGTAGCTTTCAAGGGAAGTCTCCTACAGTCCCCACTGACTTTCATGCAGTCCTCTAACTCTGTTTCCAGAAAATGAACACAAGTTAGTGGAACACGACTAATCCTGGGAAGTGGTTTCTGGAATGGAATTTTGTGGATGGATCACTCACAGATACTTGGGCTCTGAGGACACCATTACCAGCAGTAGGTGGAATGATGATAATTCTTGGCATGCAAAGGAAGGGCAGTCATGAGAAATTTTTACCAAGAATGAAGCAACAGAGCATATAGGTGGAAGAGGACACAGCAGATAACGGAACACTTTAGTATGAAGGAAATGGTAAGAATAGGAACTGGGGAACTGGTTGGGTCTTTTGATAACTGTTAAATTATTAGAGATGGTGGCAGATGTAGAGATATTGTTCACCAAGTCAAGGTAAAGATAAAAGCTAGACTGTCCACTGTGAGCATTCCAAGAAATGTCCTTTAAATGTCCCAGAGCCAGAGGACAGAGCCAAAGAGCAGGCTGAGTTCAAGTAGGAAGGCTTGAGAGAAGGTAGATGTTTCAGGAGATGTTTTGTATCAAGCTCAGAGAACAAATGGAGAAGGCAGGTAACCCTGGGATGGTAAAATCCAAGTTATGTACTTTAGAACCAAGTCCCCAGAAATCTAAAAGTTTATAGAGTTGGTATATCATTCCCATTAGAAATTAAGGATGGCTCCTTTTTTAAAGGCAGTGCAAACGCCCCAAATGAGCCAGGTTCTTGCATGAGTTGGGCCTAGATTAAATTTCCTGTTGGGCATCTGGTATCTTGCATTAAGAGCCAAGTATCTGCACAGCCAGACTGGGAGCTGCTGGTTTGATAAAGTAAAACACTGTTGTGCTCAAGAAACTGACGGATATATGCCAGCCAGTTTGAAAGAGTATGACTAGAATTTGTACTAAGGATGTTGGGTCAAGTAAAGTAGAGCGTACAATTGGATGAGAGAGAACTTGACACTGGCAAGAATTCCAACAGCCACACATCTGTTTGCTCACTTTCTCTCTAAACCATTTTGTCCTAAAATGTTTACCTTTGCTACTACAAGGCACTGATCAATGAAAGGAGGCACAAGAATGCAACTCTAATCAACGGGCTTAGCTCATAAATATTGGGAAAAAGCTGTTCACATAGTAGCTAAAGTTGTATAACGTAAAACAATAGGCTGATTCCTCCTGTTAAATGAACAAAGATCTAAAAGACTAGAAAATGGTACGTGAGAATGTTGGGAATTAATACTTCCATAAATAACTAATAAGATTTCAAGGGCTATGACAGTTCTTGAGAGGAATACTGGTGTACATTATCAAAATGTTAAATCATGATGGACAAGACAGTGCAGAGATTCCTCCATCTTGTATTTTTGCTGAGGCCATACTGGGTTTAACTAGATTCTAATCTCCTTGGTGGAGAACCCCGTGACAAACTACCCAACTCTATTCTAGCAATCAAAAGTCAGGATGTCTTAGCTGACTTATCTTCTTCACCTTTGTTAAAACCATTGTTTGTGTGGAATCCCCTTCAGCAAACTGCTTATCTTAGCTGCCTGTTTGTGTGGAACCTCTTCTGGCTGTCTGACTGCTTATCTTAGCTTCTGTTAAGACTGCTTCCTTCGAACTGTTTAACTGGACGAGATCTCTGCCTTTAAAAACCCTTGTTCTGGACACTCAACACCACACCTAGGTCCCCAAAGCTTTGGGTGTGGTTCCAGACAGTTGGAATAAAGCCTTTCAACTGGCTGCATTCTGTGTCTGAGTGCTTATCTCTGGTGGGCTCCTTATAAGGACACATACATATTTTTGTATTTGACCATGGTGAATAATAGTTATTGTAGTCTCTTGCATTGTTTCATTTTTCTTTTAAAATTTAAAGAAAATATATAATGAATGCTATCCTCTGAGTTCTCACATATTACAAATATTAGTATGGCTTTCCTGTGTTTCTAAGCTGTATTTATCAAGACTGGAACTAAGATGAGGAAAGGGAAATGCTTATCACGAAAAAAGGAAGGAGTTACTGGGGAGGAAAGAAAGAGATAGGGGGAGAGAGAGAGAGAGAGGAGTTTATGAGCTGAGCACCTGATGACATAGGTCTGTAATTCTAGTTCTTCAGGAAGGCAAAGAGCAGAAGGATCACCTGTTCAAAGTCTATCTGAGCTACAGAAAGTTCAAGGCCAGCTTGGGCAATTTACTGAGACTATGTCTCAAAACGAATAATAAAAAGAAGGCCGATGACCTCGCTGTGATAGAGTACATGCCTAGTATGCACAAGGCCCTTGATTTAATCCCCAGCATTTTCTTCAACGTTTATGGTAGTTTAAGCAGTAAGAATTTGTGGCACAGAGGACAAAAGGAGACAAGCTTCAGACTTAAAGAGGCATTTCTTTTAATGATCTCACTGCTGAATATTGAGGCATTCATGCATATTACAAAATCGCATGGGGCTGAGCACAGAGCTACTGATGAGTGATAACGGTAGACAGTGCATGACTCAGGGAGGACAAAGTACTTACGATTAGACCAACAGAAGTAGAAAAAGCATCACTGAATACCTAAGTGTTTGTACCTTAAAACAGCCGAATGAGATTTAGAGAAAAACCACTTTCACTGTCTGTTCATGCATCTACATCCCAACCCTTCACGGAAATCTAGTTTATTTGCAAATAATTTCATTGTTTATTTTTGTTTAATCTCAGGTTCTTTGTGTGTGTGTGTGATATGTATATGTGTGTTTGCAAGGCTCTGTGTTTGAGTACTAACATGTACATGATACAGGGCATGTGTGAAGGTCAGAGGACAGTCTCTAGTGTTAGTACTTGTATTCTGCCTTGTCTGAGACCTTGTCTTGATCTTCATCCCTCTATGACATTGCAGCTGGCGCATGAACTCTGAGGGATTCTCCTGTTTCTACTTTGCATCTTTCAGTAAAGGGGCTGTAATTATAGGTGTTTGTGACTTTGTCTGGATTTATGTGGGTTCTGGGTATATGAACTTAGTCCTTGTGTTTGGCAAGTGCTTTACATACTAAATCATGTCTACTCTCCCAAATTTTGACCACCTCAAAAGGGAAATAACAAAAATCCAGATAATCATGATATGAGATCACAATGCCTCATTTCCAAACCAAAATTACTTGATGGCCAAGAAGAATGTAAATATGATTAATAGCCAGAAGAAAAATCAATCTAGAAAATTACCCAGAAATTTTAGGTGATAGAACTACTGAATACGATGGACTTAAAAAAGATCATGAGAAAAAAAAAAAACCTAGGGGATATAATAAAGACTAAATGTGACTTTAAGAAGTAAAAAACATACTATCTGGAGTAATAGTTCATGTAAGTTCACATCTGACCACAGCGCATAAAGAAATATAAGTAATTTTGACCCCCACCCCCGGCAATGGGCAAAGAGACACTTTGTTGATGGTGGTGTTCTTATATCAGTCAGGAGTGATAACAGAGTATGTTTACCTTTGTTGCAAGGGAAGGGAAGGGAAGGGAAGGGAAGGGAAGGGAAGGGAAGGGAA